>NC_030422.2:11132599-11145099 GCF_001660625.3 Ictalurus punctatus | reverse complement strand
TCCGACTAATCAGAATCCAGAATCTGCTAAAATCATCCTAACAAGAACCACGACGTTCCAGAAAAAAAACGTTAAATATAACCTGAACAGTTTGAGAATGCCGTTTCGGCGTTTCGTATGAGTGCCAGAGTGACAAGTCGGTGAAAATACACGACTTGAAATCTACATACTAAATACAAGACATAATACAAAGCAACCTTTAAGAACCGGGAAGGGGGGGGGGGTGGGGGGGTGTAAACTTTTAAACAGGTGTATGATGATCGGTGTAAATTGTTATTATTTTTGTTTAAAGATCTCAGGGTTTTTTTCCATTTAGTAGCGTTTCCCAGACGGCAATATACACTACACCAATTGTCCTATTCAAAAGTTTACACCTCCCCTTACCCCTGTGTTGCCTTCTTGAGCATCGGTGAATGTTTGCACCTTTTGTGATAGTTGTGTACGAGTTCTCCCTCAGTTCTCCTCAGTGTAAAAAGCTGGATCCCGTATAGCCGCTGCTAAAAGGAAAGGTGGGGGGGGGGGTCAGATATGCAGTAGACGCTGGAAAAGCAAAGAACATGTAGGACCTGGAGGGGTTTTTTTTTCTGATGAACAGCGGGCGGTTTAAATGCTCAGGACAAACAAGGGACTCGTCACAACATGTAAAAACATAAAAATTAAGCCCCGGTCTTGAGATATTGATCGGATATAAAGCTCAGCCCTCAGATAAGGACGTCCAGGTTCTCTGAAGAACTGAAAAGATGCAGTGCAGAGCCCGTTGAAGCATCTAATACGAGGACGAGATTTGAATTTGCTCCTCGGTGTAATGGCGGCGCGAGTGTACTGACCTCAATACAGAAGAACTCGGTGAGGTCATGAACCAATTCTGAATGCTCGGTAGAGCTAGAGGTTGTACGGGAAGGTCTCTCAGAGAAATCTGTAGGATCTTGTGGTTGAAGCAGTGGAGTTACCTAAACGTTCTTAACTGCGTGTAACTGCGTGACTTCCTTTTTGTGCATTTGTTTGCACAGACCTGTTTTTGTCTTCATTGCGACAGGACTTACGGGTAAGCATTGCACACGGAGACTTTTTTCTTTTAACGTTCTCAAGCGCAGTCTTTCCACTAGCTAATAGCGAGCACTGATTGGTTAGCGGTGCATGTGTGTCTGGTTGCATAGAGTTTCTGAGTAATATTGTTTGTAAATGCATCGCAAGTGTTAACAATAAAGCTTTAAACCATGTGTAAACGACCTAGTAGTACAGGATGGACATGTTCTCGTTTCTTAGTGTAGTCCGTTAAAAATCTCACGCGTAACACAACCCCGAGACAACGACAGATAAAAAATTTATCAAATTAACATGACCAGGTAGCTCCGGCAGGATCCCCACTTTTTTTTTTTTCATCTAACGGACTCCTGATAAAGAATGTTTGGTTATGCGTTCCAGAGCGACTCAATAATTCTGTGGATCAAAACACTAGTTAAATCAAAGTGCTTTTGAAACACACAAGTGAAAACACTTCAGAAATGGTGAGAATATTGACTTGCAAGGTCTTCCCATGTCGGGAAGCATGCTTGCCTCGCACCTCCTGTGTTGGGGGTTCAGATCTTGCCTCCGCCCTATGTGCGTGGAGTTTGCATGTTCTCCTCGAGCTTTGGGGGTTTCCTCCAGGTACTCTGGTTTCCTCTGCCAGTCCAAAGACATGCGCTGTAGGCTGATTGGCATTTCCAAATTGTCTGTAATGTGTGATTGTGCCCTGCGATGAGTTGGCACCCTGTCCAGGATGTCCCCCGCCTCATGTCCCGAGTTCCCTGGGATAGGCTCCAGGCTCCTTGTGACCCTGTGTAGGATAAGCGGTATGGAACATCAATGGATGGATGGATTGATGACTTTGGTGCCTTTTCACTGTCTGGTGTGGTTCATGTGACGCTGCCCCCTACTGGACATGCTCCCATTACTTATAAAGACCTCACCCTATTCAAGACATCCTGACATATAAATCTGCCTGGAAAAGTAGGAGGAACTTGGGCTGGAGTTCTAGGCGGGTTCTGTTGGACATCCAGGCCCCCAACAGAGCTACTGTTACCACCAGAATATTGATTGTTTTCCACTAACAGCACATCCTGAAGTGTTTTATTCCTCTTCCAGCACAGAATTTTTCTGTTAATCTGATCAATCAGAGCAGAGAATTCAACAGCACTGAGTTCAAAGGCATCCTCAGGGAGGTCATGGGTTAAGGATGACTCTACTTCAGTCCATTCATGTCTGCAGTCACGTTTGGAGCTTGTGTGTGGAGAGTTCTGGATGGTATCCTGTTGGACTGAGTGGAAAGGGTGTCAGACAATGACCAGTGTCAAGATCTCTGACGTAACGCCCGGAGAATGATGTGGTTTGACGTGGGTTTGAGACCAATTTGTTGCTTCAGGAATGAGAAAAGACAATTTTGTCAGTAACCTTGCAGTCAAATCCCTGTAGCCCTGTAGTCAAATCCCATTTTCTTCAGTTTGGGCCAGAGCGTCAAAAGTGACGTAGGTATCGAATTTTCTATGTAAGTCGACAGAAATGATGGATGTGTGTCTCAAACTGACCTTCATTGAAAACAAGTGTAAATCTGGGAGTGAACTGATGAACTACACACAAGCACAAGCACAAAAACACACATGAAAACCTGCCGGGGTATCCTTGACAACCACTTGTTCATGAAGGACACCGAGTTCACACACACACACACACACACACGGTATCTATCTCCCTGTGTGATTATGAAAGAGGCTATTTTAAATGCATGTGTTCCAGGAAAGTGTTTGATATCATTGATTGTGGGGGTAATTACTGATCTCGTCAGGCAGTGTGTAAGAGTGTGTGTGTGGGGGGGGGGGGGGGGGGACGACAGGGGGAAACAGGGATAGAGATCCTCTAAATCAAAGTTATGATCATCTCATGAGCACTAGCTATGATCTCTCACTGCACTAAGAGTGGCCTAATGAGGGGGGGGGGCTGAAACAGAGAGACAGAAAAGATGTTCGTACAGCTCCAGACTAAACACTCACATCTCTAGCCTAAACACACACACATTTCTAGACGAAATACACATATCTCTAGACTAAACACACTCAGCTCTAGACTAAACACACTCAGCTTCAGACTAAACACACAGAGCTCCAGACTAAACACACACAGCTCCAGACTAAACACCCACAGCTCCAGACTAAACACACACCTCTCTAGACTAAACACACACAGCTCCAGACTAAACACACACATCTCTAGACTAAACACACACATCTCTAGACTAAACACACAGAGCTCCAGGCTAAACACACACAGCTCCAGGCTAAACACGCACATCTCTAGACTAAACACACACAGCTCCAGTCTAAACACACCCAGCTCTGGACTAAACACACAAAGTTCCAGACTAAACACACCCAGCTCCAGACTAAACACACCCAGCTATAGACTAAACACACAAAGTTCCAGACTAAACACACCCAGCTCTAGACTAAACACACCCAGCTCCAGACTAAACACACCCAGCTCCAGACTAAACACCCACAGCTCCAGACTAAACACACACCTCTCTAGACTAAACACCCACAGCTCCAGACTAAACACACACCTCTCTAGACTAAACACACACAGCTCCAGACTAAACACCCACAGCTCCAGACTAAACACACACCTCTCTAGACTAAACACACACAGCTCCAGACTAAACACACACAGCTCCAGGCTAAACACGCACATCTCTAGACTAAACACACACAGCTCCAGTCTAAACACACCCAGCTCTGGACTAAACACACAAAGTTCCAGACTAAACACACCCGGCTCCAGACTAAACACACCCAGCTATAGACTAAACACACAAAGTTCCAGACTAAACACACCCAGCTCTAGGCTAAACACACCCAGCTCCAGACTAAACACCCACAGCTCCAGACTAAACACACACCTCTCTAGACTAAACACCCACAGCTCCAGACTAAACACACACCTCTCTAGACTAAACACACACAGCTCCAGACTAAACACACACATCTCTAGACTAAACACACACATCTCTAGACTAAACACACACAGCTCCAGGCTAAACACGCACATCTCTAGACTAAACACACACAGCTCCAGTCTAAACACACCCAGCTCTGGACTAAACACACAAAGTTCCAGACTAAACACACCCAGCTCCAGACTAAACACACCCAGCTATAGACTAAACACACAAAGTTCCAGACTAAACACACCCAGCTCTAGACTAAACACACACAGCTCTAGACTAAACACACAAAGTTCCTGACTAAACACATAGCTCTAGACTAAACACACATCTATAGACTAAACGCACACAGCTCCAGATTAAACACACACATCTCTAGACTAAACAAACATCTCTAGACTAAACACACTCAGCTCTAGACTAAACACACACAGCTCCAGAGTAAAAACACCCAGCTCTAGACTAAACACACCCAGCTCTAGACTAAACGCACACAGCTCCAGATTAAACACACACATCTCTAGACTAAACACACACATCTCTATCCTAAACACACAGCTCCAGACTAAACACACACACACACACACACACACACACACACACACACACACACACACACACACACACACAGAGTTCCAGACTAAACACACACAGATGTAGACTAAACACACACAGCTCTAAAGTACAAACTTCTGACTGGTACTTGGCATGTATTTGGTGTGTATAATACAGCATGTAAGGCTAAAATGGGCAACGGTGGCAATTGTTAGCCATTTGGGCTGCTCTTATAAATTTGACATCACTTACGGAACTAAACCTCTAGCATTGATCAAAAGCAGGCAGCATGAAACCTGCAATAGAAATGCTAATGCATTCTGGTTCATCACACCTCCACAAAAGCAGAGGAAGATTCAGTGGCTGCCATAACAGATGTGTTAGCATATTTCCATTCAGGGAATGTGATTTCAATCAGACATTTTGGCACAGAGTGGTTTTTTGTAGAGCAGATTGGTGCAACATGCTATACCGCTGAGATAAAGCTGGCAGAGTGTGTGTGTGTTTAGCGTGGACAAAAAATTCCTGACTAATCATGAGAATTACCGATGGTGGATGATGACGAGGAAATGAATTCTCAACACCTCGAAATGTTCCAAATGCTTGAAAGATTCCCAACTTGAGTGCTAAAGTATTCAAACATCCAGCACAGTCTGAATAACAAACAATAGCTGAAGCAGTCTGTTCTAATGGGAGTGGCCTAATATTCCAGTCAGCATGCTTAATTGACAGCCCGCTAGCTAGGTTCCTCACACAGTAACTGAACACGGCAGTGTAAGCTATTAACTGAAAATCTGAATTGTTAACCCTAGATGTGCAAATTGACCTGCTGTACAACTTTCGATCGCATTTTGTTATCGAAAACAAAACTAAAACGTAAAAGAATTCTTTGTTCATGAATTGGGAAAGACTTCGAAGTGCCACTGCAACCAAAGTGTGAGAATTTTGTCTAAAAGCCACCAATAAGAGGAAGCCAAACTCATGGAACAGCTAGAAATATGCTAGTGCTGATAACAAAAGGTAAACGAACATGCTAATGGACAGAAATAAATGTAAAAATCTCTCTATTACCTCAAACACAATTTGAAGTACGTTTGTGTTCGTGAGAGACCATTTTCTTCATGAGCTGATTTCCGGATCACATGGATTGACGTAAACAGGAGTAGCGTAGTTATTTTCTTTAACCATGGGTCTACCGTTAGAGGATCTTCATCGTGTAATCTTACACACGTTATCACAAGAATTCGGCCAAAATTTTATTGGAATCTCGCGCATGTAACTATCTTTAAAGACGGTTAACATGCTAGTCTATGCTTGGTCAGCTATTTCTGAGCAAGATTATCGTCGCCCACTTTATATTAAAAGGAATAAATTCTCATGGCATTCATGGAGATGTTAGGAAGTCAGGAGACAAGCAAGATTATGGATTTAACTTTAACAAAAGTTGTTGGAAGTTTTGAGTGTAGTTCGAAGTTTGCTAGCAAACCCGGCTGCTGTTTTTTTTTCCCTAAGATAATAAAGTTACCTAGTGTTTACTCGCTTGTCGTTAGCAAACTTTGCTATCTGTTTTAGAATTAGAGAGCACAGTGTTCGATTACTTGCTAATCGTAATCATAATAAAGACTGGCTAATGGTTTTAGTTACACAGTGTAATTGTTAGCGTGATGTTAAAACGCAGATATGGAAATGTAAACATTTGGCACTCAGAGCAACGGACACCACACTAAAGGACACAAAAGCCCTTTGTCTAGTGATTCATGATGTCTGTTTCATAATCTTCCCATGCATCCATTTTCCGTCACAGTTAGGCTAATATCCTTATTTACATATTAAGCACATGGCACAAACCTTCTAAAAGCTCTTTTTGTGTGCATCTGCGGCTGAAAGGCGCTTAATAAAAAGCTAAATCAGAAGGCTTTTAGGAAATCTGGAGCCAGATAAGACATTAATTATGTCCACGAGGGATTTGCTTATATAGTTAGTAATGGAAAAACTGGTAGTGTTATAGGATAATGCATATAAAATTATAAAACGCACTACAATGTGAGGCGAGTGTTATTGTGAGCAGATTCCGAAAAGGAAGAACATTTGAATAAAATAAAAAAATGGATGGAGTGCTAAAAGGGAATGAGGACAAAGAATGTGTGTGTGATGATGATGATAGTGCTATGGGAAGTGTATTTGTGTCAGGATCAAAAGGGTCGAATCTCTGCACCTGCACTTGCTGCCCATGGAGCGATACACACACACACACACACACACACACACACACACTTCAGAAATATGCTGCCTGTGGTTCACAACACATCCTTTACACGCTTTCATAAAGGAACTCCTCACATAACAACAGCTACAGTTATATTTTTGGAGCTGAATAGTCAATCGCAATACTGTTAATATTTTTGAAGAATGTCCACCATACTCACCGTTTTACAAAACTCTAGACTAAACAGAAACATCTGTAGAAGAACACACTAGACTAAACTAGAGGTGGCACAATATCACGTTTTATTGTCTGATATTGAGACCGAAAGTATAAATACAATAATAATTAATCTTAACCGAAAAAAATACCAATTTCAATTTCAGTCTTTTTCATGTGTTCGGAACAAATTAATTCGTTTTTCTCCAATATTCAGTCAACCATTTTTCAGTCAACCAAAACACACCCAGCTCTAGACTAAACACACCCAGGTCTAGACTAAAACACAAAGATCTAGACTAAACACACACAGCTCTACACTAAAACACACACAGGTCTACACTAAAACACACACAGCTCTTGACTAAACACATGCAGGTCTACAATAAAACACACACAGCTCTAGACTAAACACACGCGGGTCTACACTAAAACACACACAGCTCTAGACTAAACACACCCAGGTCTAGACTAAACACATGCAGGTCTAGACTAAAACATACACAGCTCTAGACTAAAACACACCCAGGTCTAGACTAAAACACGCACTGCTCTAGACTAAACACACCCAGCTCTAGATTAAACACACCCAGGTTTACACTAAAACACACACACAGCTCTAGACTAAACACACCCAGCTCTAGACTAAATACACACAGCTTTGGACTATACACACACAACTAGTTACTATATATAATGCTCTCTCTCTCACTATATATATATATATATATATATATATATATATATATATATATATATATATATATATATATATATATATATATATGTGTGTGTGTGTGTGTGTGTGTGTGTGTGTGTGTGTGTGTATATATATATATAGAGAGAGAGAGAGAGAGAGAGAGAGAGAGAGAGGGAGAAAGAGAGAGAGCTCAAGACGAAACACACACTGGTCTAGACTAATCTCTGAGCTCAAGAAGAAACACACAGGTCTAGACTAACATAAATACAGCAGCTCTAATCTAAACATGCACACAGAGCTCTAGATTAACTGAATTAAACACGCACATCTCTAGACAAATTTTAGAAGATTTTTTTTTCTAAATAATTTTGTAAATAAGCCGCATATATAGTACATTAAAATTATACAGTATTTATACTCGGCCAGATTAATCAAGGGTAGATTACCTAGCTTGTGTAGTCGAGTTTAAGAGGTGGTCATGATCTGGAAGCCCAACAGTAACCATCATTAAAAGGGTTTTTTTCCCCCTTAAGAGTTCAGTTTATTATATTTCTAATTGAACATTCCACTAAAATAGACAATTTATTAAAGCAGCATAATTGAGTTTAATCTTCAACTTTTGAATTTCATCAGCCAAATGCCATTATCCTTTCTACATAACTCTAGCTTAAATATGTGAAGACCAAACTTTAATTGATGATCTTTTATATCTGACGAATATGTATGACTTTACTGAGTTTCCATGCATGAATATATGAATGTGATTAAACCTGTACTGAATTAACTGCTAATACACAAGACAACGCAAAACACACATGCGCAGCTATGGTGCTTTAGTACAGTCACACAATACACACTCACAGAATGTCACAAGCATAGCTAGGTATGACAGCGTGAAGAGGGCTGTTCCCAGGGGTATGGAAGTATAATAGTGCCAAATGTCTCAAGGCAAAACGGCATGTTGAATTACATAAATTGAATAAAAACATATCGCAATAACAATACTTGAATTTATCTGCCCAGCAATCTGACACAAATTGAAAACAAAAAACACAGCAATAACAGTGCCTGAATTAGTTTCCTCTGCAATTCACTGGGTTTGTGTATTTTGATTGAAAATAAAATTACAGCATTCAAAATTGAATGCACACATATTCACCACAGTTCCAAAATATTCAGTTGTTAAAATACCATGTTCATTATTCGTCAGGTAATATTTCAACACATTATTTTCAACCTCACAAATTAAGGCTGCAAAAATCCAGGTCTTAAAATTCAAATCTTTACATCCAAGAGCAATGGATTGCCGATTCTATTGTAACATGTTACTCTTGACCGGCCCCTAGTGGTGGGATTGTGCTGACAAGCCACAAGAGCAGATGAACCTAGCGGACTGGCATAAAGTTCGCTTAACGTTGGACGTTCAGTATTTGCAGATATGCGCAAATTAATGAACCGTCTCTAAAGTTACATATTGGTATACATGTTTCTAACTTAAATAGCATTTGAAGGGAATGACTTGGTCATAAACCCAACTGGAAAGTGTTCATCTAGGTGTCAGCTATAATGCACACCTTTTATATTTTGGAAATTTAATTAAACAAACTGTCAAATCATAACTAAACATTGTGATGTTTTTATACCGTATGGACATATACACAAAATATACCATAGTTTAAAGCTCAATAACATTTGAAGAGAATGACTTACAGTCACAAATCCAACTGGAACGTGTTCCTGTAGGTGTCAGGTATGATGCACACATTTTAGATTTTTGATTTAAAAAAAATAAAAAAAATAAAATAAAAACTTGTGCGTTATAGCTGACACCTAGATGAATATATTGAATGTCCCACGTCAAGCCAACTTTATGCCAGTTCACTAGGTTCATCTGCTCTTGTGGCTTGTCAGCACAATCCCACCACTAGAGGGCCGGCGAGAGTAACATGTTACAATAGTATCGGCAATCCATTGCTCTTCCTGTGAGACCTGGATGAGGTTGAAAATAATGTTTTGAAATATTACCTGACGAATAATGAACATGGTATTTTCACAACTGAATATTTTGGAACTGTGGTGAATATGTGTGCATTCAATTTTGAATGCTGTAATTTTATTTTCAATCAAAATACACAAACCTAGTGAATTTCAGAGGAAACTAATTCAAGCACTGTCATTACTGTGTTTTTTGTTTTCAATTCGTGTCAAATTGCTGGGCAGATAAATTCAAGCATTGTTATTGCAATATGTTTTTATTCAATTTATGTAATTCAACATGTCGTTTTGCCTTGAGGACATTTGGCACTATTATACATCCATACAGGGGCCTATGTTCCCATGGTTCCTGTGTCTTTATGGTTTTATGTTCCCAGTGTACTATATTCCCAAGGTCCTACGTTCCCATGTTCACATAGTTTCTATGTCTCTATGGTTCTATGTTCCCAGTGTACCATATTCCCCAATCCCCATGTTCCCAAGGTCCTACATTTATAGGGCCCTCTACATTCTTTGAGCACCATGTTCCAAATTCCCAAATGCTCAAAGTGTACCAGCCTACTATAATCCCGGGGCCCTATATTTTTAGATTTCTAGGTTTTCATGGTTCTTTGTTCACAGGGTCCTATATCATCAGGTTCCTCTGATTTCATTGTCCTATACTCCCACAGGTCCATTTACCAGTGTATTGCATTCCAAGAGCAAAATGTTCCTAAGGGTCCATGTTTCCAGACTGAAATCTTTCTAGAAAACAACACTATGTTCCCCAGCTCCTACGTTTTCATCTTATGCTGTCTCAAACCTATATTGAGACATTTTATTTGTCCGTTTAACATTTAATAATGGCACAAATCTAACCATTAATTTATATGCATGAGGTTCCTGACTTCTTACAATAACTCAGGTCTACATAAATGAGCCTTTATTTGTTGTTGTAATAGACCAGTTAAATCACCTGAAAAGATCCAAAATGTAAAGGTTGCTTAGGTCACTAAATCTTTTCACTCTTCTAACTCCATTAATGAAGACTGATTAAAATGTCCTCATATCACCCCTGCTGATGAGAGACGACCATCAATTTCAATACTACTACAACATCAAGAAATCAACTACACTCACAGACATTTTCTAGACGGTTCCGCTAACATTGTGAATAAAAACGTCCAAAGTAAAGCGAAAATATGGGCTTGTTAAATGTTTGCTTTAAGAATGTGGCCTTCCGTCTTTTGATTTCTCTCACTCACACACACACACACACGAATTCAGGATCATTTATTACATTTACAGACAATACCTGAGTTTTAATAAACCATCATGCACTGTGATTAAAAGTATTTTTCCAATCTAGCCTTCGGATCTGAACCACAACTCCCTCCAGATTTCAGTTAGTCATGAAATTCTTTTTTCTTAAATCGTTTGAAACCTCATTAATAACTATTCAATCATCTTTATTTAATTTCAGCAGCATAATTATTTTCATTAAAAGCCTTCTAAAAGTGTCTGATTAAAACTTATCCCTGATATTCATTCCGTTTTTTATTGGGTTTATATATATATATATATAATGATTTGCTAATTTCAGATCATCATAGACTTACAGCATTCAAATATGTATTTTGTTCCTGGGGCAATATGAAAAAATCCCCTTTGGGAATCTAGCAACGTAACTGTTTTTTTTTTGTCTTCTAAAAACATGTCTTTTCGAGTTTACTTTTCTACCCTCTATAATAATATTCCAACACCCTGGATACCAATTTACATAGCAATCAAGGTGACCTGCATTTTGTGTACAGGGAATATTTTTGGTCGATGGTTTCCTTTAACAGCTCGGAATTGATTCTGTCTCTTTCGTAAGGCAAATAAATAAATGTAAATGGAACGTAAATGGAAACCCTTCTCGGGGTGCTAACAGAATCTGTGTAAAATCACAAGCAGGAACTAAACAAGAAAGTCTTAAGCACATGATGGGGGAAGATGTGTTTTAGGATGTGCTCTGAAAAAAATTCTGATGCGATCATGGAAACAAATCAGACACAATTCAACCAAATAGTAAATTTTTTCCACTGGTGCTAACTGAAGTCACGCAAAATCTCACTGCAAATCTTCAACAACAACAACAACAAGAAAAAGTGCTGTACTTTATATGCTGAACACATACACTGATATGCATTTTAGATCATATATGCTGTATGTGCCTGTACATTTTAAAATGAAATCTTTGATTTGCTCTGCCCTGGCTAAGAAAATGAAACTCAAAAAGCAAGTGACTCGCTTCTGTCATCATTAAATATGAAGGAGAAGAATAGCAAGTGATGAAAATGTTTCAGCAGAAGGACAGTGCGAAAGGGGAAAGATGTGCGGTGTGAAAGTCTGTGTCGTTCCCATTCTGTCCAAGACGATCTCCATATGCCGTTTGTGCTTCCACACTACACGTAGCACATGTTGTCATTTGCTATCCACGGACACTGCAGCAGCCGTGTCGTTATATCCTCACACGTCACTACCTCATTAGCTTAACCGCAATAACGCTAACACTGGATCGGCGCTGGATCAAGTGCTATTTTATAAGTATCTGCGTAATGAGAGCAGAAGCCATATTGTTGCACTGAAGCAAATTTGCAATGATTAATTAACGTGATCATCACAATTATGATTCATGCAGGCATGTTCTTCAGTTTCTATCCCTGAAAGAAAGAAAGAAAGAAAAGCTGGTACTGACGTCAGTGTGAAGAAATCATCTGCTCAGGACATGAGGCTGCTGTGTGAACCAACGTAGATTCCAGCTCTTAATGAAGCACTGTGTCTCACAGATTCAGTTGCTTTTGGCAGCAGGTTATTACAGACACCAT
>NC_030422.2:11020099-11127599 GCF_001660625.3 Ictalurus punctatus | reverse complement strand
GATCTGTTTGGGTAGAGCTGAAGCAAGCGTGAAATCCAACTGCGCCACTATCAGAAGGTAGTCGAACCAAATTGCAGGTAATGTAGAAAGCCATCAGAAAGAGTCAACTCAGAATTGCATTACAAAAGAAATCATGGATGCCATTGAAGATCACGTTTATTGTAAAGATTAATATGCAGCTTGAGTATGTTTTTATGGGGACCTCGGAGCACCATGTGGAGCATCACAAGACTCAATCCAGACCATTGGATTTCATTTCTTTGTATTATTCCACTGTAATCTAAACATTTGTTTTCACCAGTATGCAGATGATATGCACCTGACCTTGTCTAATGCTTTCAAGTCCTCCTGGTCCTTGTTTGGCTACACAGATATTAGCAATTAAACAACGATAAGACAGAAATCCTGCCTATAAGGAACTAACTTCAGATAAAATATCTCTCATTTATCTCATTCCTGTCATTTCTGATGTCCTCAGTTCCAAGAATTTGTAATGTTTTCAAAACAGCATAGTATCACCTACATAAAATCATTAAGGTCTGTACACATTGTTCATACTTCTGATTACTGCAAAATCTTATCTGGCCTTCTCAAGAGTCTTATCACTTATTTACAACAGGTTCATTGAGTGGAGAGAGTGGACCATAATGATGAATCTCTCTCACCCAAACTGGACAGTTGAAATTTGGGAAAATATCACACAATGTGTTTTCCAATCTTCAGAAGTGTTCCTATTAACGTGGCTGGTGAGAATCTGTCTCAGTCTAAACCTCTATATTTTCCTTTCAGAAATCTGTAAAACTGGATTCCAGCAGCTTCAACATCCAAATTAACCAGCTTGTCATAATTACCAACGTTTCATTTAAGCCATGTGTCAATCAACACTGTCCATCACTGTAGCTGAGAAAACAGGGACAAAAAGAGGTTGAGGAAGCATGGAAGGAAGGGCCTTGGGGAGTTTCATATCTGCCTTGGTCCCTCACTCTGAAAGCAGCTTATCTCTCTCACACACATTGAGCAGCACTGAATTTAGAATTACTTATACACTTGCTGGCCTCAAATTGAACCAGTCCTGTTAAAAAGACAAGCAAGTGTGTTCGGGAAAATAAAACGCGACCCACATTTCTCTTGGGTGTAAGACCGAAGCAAATGATTGAAGGAGTAAAGGTGAGAAAATGAGTACGCATTTTCCTATTCCTGGGTGAAGAGTCTTATCACGGCTTGCTTGCTTTTCCCTTAACATACTTTTAAAAATGTAATTTTGTGTACTGAAATATGAACTACCCGAGGGGACTTTCCTGTTTTACTTGTGGAAGCGGTAGCTCTGCGGTTAAAAAAATCATTTAATGGACAGAAATGAAATGTACCCAATGGTCTCTTTTTTTATGCCAAATGAATTCAATCATCAGAAATATGTTAGGTGTATGAAGTTTGAGGAACACAGTCACTGAGATATGTGGAACAGGGTCTTGATTCTACATGTATATTGAGGATGCAAATGAGAATTCATTCTGAGGCCCATAATTCACTGGGACAAGGTAGTAATGGTTGACATGGCAACCATTCCATAACTGTGTAGAGCTGAGTTATTTTTATCATCCATACAAAATCATTCTGTACGTTGAGGTAAAGTTTGGTAAAGGTTCACCTAGCTTAAGTTAATTTAGTTCATTTTGCTAGCTAGTTTAGTATATTACTATAGTATTTTTAGAAGGTTTTTATAAATATTAGATTGGATAAAGAAATTTCGCTTCTGGATTGTTAATTTTTGATCTGTTAAAACATTTTTACTTTTACACTTCAGTACTTGAGCATGTTTTAAATATTTATACTTTTTGACTGAAGTAGATTTTTCATGTCTGTACTTCTACTTTTAACTGAGTAATATTTTCATTCAGTACCCATATGTTCACTCAAGAACAGTTTCTCTGTACTTTTTCCACCCCTGCCATTAAGTTAGAATTGCCCCAGGGTTGCTAAGTAAGCTAGCTAGCAATAGTCATTTTGGGCCAGCTATCTAACACAGTCAGTTGTCCTGACTTTAGCATATACTGCTACATTTCATTAAACTTAACTACTTGTGCCAAGGCTTGTTAAACTGGAAGCTGCTAGAAGTTTTTGCATGTTCCTGTTTACATGGTAACCCTGTGAGGATCCCAACACCCCCCCCCCCCCCCCACCACAAATGCAAGGTAAATTGCATTCTTGGTATTGAGAAACAAAAGAAGAAACACTGAGACTTTACTGTGATCAAGATCCTCAACAAAAATGTATTCCTTAAAATTCAGAGTGTATCCCAGAATCTCTTGCTTTTATTTGAATTCTAAAGCTATTATTATTGCATACTACATATACAAATCTTTAGAATTGTTGTAATTATATTTGATCTTTTTCACTAAATATAAACTAAAACTAATGTTAACTATAATAATATTTTCATATCATTGCTACAAATGTCATATTTATTACTAGATCTATATCTATATCCATTTGACTGGAAAATTCTAGTGCTTTTAGTGCCCTCGTTCAACCTTCTTCATCGGAACATCATCACGCGATAATAGTCACATCCAGTGACTAACTCACTCTGAGTTGAATGGACGTGTAAAGTTAGCGAAAGTCAACACACAAAATAACACTGTGGGCTCAGCAACATCAGCCAATCAGTTCCTGCATGAGCACCTTGTGCTTGAGTCGGCCAATCGCAGCTCATCTCCTGAGTGGGCGTGAGATGGATGTGGCTGGAATTTTTTCAAAATAAACCCTCCATAAAACGAAAAAAGGAACGGTGTCAATGAACTGAATGATTCATAAAGTTAAACTTTAACTACTTATCAAATGTTGATGATCAGCCAAGCACATGCTTCATGTCCTAGTATCCCTTTTTTTTAGTTTTTTATTGGCCAAAAGTTGTTCATATGACTCGTGTAAAAACTAATTTGCATAATCCAATATTCTGGCTACTAGCAGTCTCCAAAACTTGATACCAAACTTTAATTACGCAGTAATCATATGAACTATCATCAAATTACCGGACTAAATATGATAAAAATGTCATTTTGTTATATTGTTTTGCTAGAACCATGCTGCCAAGGCAAACATAAAAATCTGTTTGAAATATGCTGACTTTTCAGGCTGGAGAGAACGTCCTGTGCAGAATGAAGACTTAAGAAATATCGTACTTCCCTCTCAGGACAGAATTAAAATGAGCACTTAGCAATTTATTCTAGGTTTCTGGGCCACTTTGGACCTGAAGAGGATAGAGAAGAGAAAGAGGATGTGCATTTTGGGCACTGGAGGTTCATCTTGAGAACATTGCTTCCATCCGACATTAGATTGTGCAGAGCTTTGGAATAAGAACAATGGTGATCAGTGATTGGTCATCAGAAACAATGGTGATCAGTGACTGATCGTCGAGAACAATGGTGATCAGTGATTGGTCATCAGAAACAATGGTGATCAGTGATTGTTTTTTTTTTTAAATAAATCTGTCTTGCTTAAGTACAATTCAGTCAGGCTTTACACACTGGTGGAGAGTCGACTGAACCTGCTCTTTCAACTGGTGTAACTAGCTAACTATTTAGCTATTTATGCTCAACTACCCCATGACAAAACCTTAGTGTAAAAATGTACCTATAGCAATTTGCTTGCTTCTGAGTCTAACTAGCTTGCTAACTAGCTACCATAATAAAATAATAAGTTAGAGTAATGAAAGCTTATTTATTTCAACACAGGTAATCAAACATGTTTTTGAAATATTGCCATATGACATAATAACCAACAGAAAAATGTTAAGGGGGAAGTCGCCATGAGCATGTTAGAAACAAATGGAACTCAACTTTGGGGTAAATTTCTATTTTAGTGAGAATTCAGTTTTGCAAGAAAACTTTTTATCATTGTGTTAGCCATACAGGCATACAGATAAGCTTGTTTAATTACCTTACACACTACATGATGCTGTAGATAAATTCATTAGTTAATTATAGAAAGGGAAGAGTGTACAAGGGCTTATTTTAGAAAAGATATTTGCAATATTATAGGGTTATTGCCTTCTGTTGGCTCACATCATTATGAATAAAAGAAGACGAATGAAAGTCAGTGATTGAAGCTGTGTCCTACTTTTCAGTGTAAATAAAAACCTACTAGTCTGTTATCTACTATGTTGTTATGCTAGATGTCCTGACACACATCAGTGACATTTGTATTCATATGTTTAACCATTATTGATCCAGGTGAATGCCCTTTGGAGTAAAAAAAAAATCACTCAGCTGATCCAAGTGTTATGGTAACCATAAAAAATGTGCGGTCATTACGCAAAAGAAGGTCAGGAAAGGAAGTAGAAAACAGAATTGAAACTGCACTGTCAGCTGAATCGACTAAACTGCTAATAATCATGAGACTGTAAAGATTTTTTTAAAAAATGGTTAGCATCCATTCCTAAAGTAATGTATGAGGGAAAAAATACATTACCATGTATTGTAGGACATGTACCATGTCCTTAAACATTAACAAATTGTTACATAAACATGTCTTGGTCGCTGCATGATGATGTTATCTATAAAAGTAAGCAAATGCATTTAAAAAACTGTGGCGGCCATTTTGATTATCAAATGTCTCAACTATATTCAAATGTTAAATACCAACTTTTTGTGTTAATTTTTAAACTGTTCAGCCAGAAAATGCTGTTTCAAAAGGAGCCCCGAGCAAGTATTGAGTGCATAGATTAACATGCTTCTCATGCTTTTCCATGAGCTGCAAAGATCAAGATTAAAACAAACAAACAAAAAAGGCTTGAAATATTTCACTTTATGTGCAATAAATCCAGAATATATGAAAGTTCCACTATTTGAATTAAATTACAGGGGAAAAAAATTAACTTTTCCACAATATTCATATTTTTTGAGATGCACCTGTACATGTGATAAATGCGAAAATTGTGTAGCAATGCTAATAATGCTAAGTTAGATAAACGCAGCCTCCAAAAATGGGTTAAACCTTGCTTTATGTAACCTGAAAAGTACCAGGTCAAATGCCTAAACGGGAAAACCGATAGGGCTGAACAAACAAAAAGCACTACAGGGTTGACGTGACATCAGAGGCGTTATTATGTTATAACACCGAACTTGGCACGTTGGGAAACTTTTGCCTACATGACTTTGTGCATGAATGTCTGAGCACTGTGTGAGAAAACACAGCTGTGCGGCACATGTTTAGGATTATAGTGTTTAGGTCACATCCAAATATACTGTATTTTCACATTTGCTAGCAGCATCACTACACATGATGCTCTTAAATTGATTGGTTTTACCTTCACTTCTCACGCACAATGCTTTACATATATGTTTTACCTCACATGCTCACATCACATTCTCATATACTAGCTTTACATTACACTTCACCTTACAAAGCAGCCTCACATTGGGAAGCATACTGAGGTAAAACTAGGAAATATTTGAATGTTTTGGTGCACATGTTTTTAGTCTACGTGACAGATCAAGTGGTGTGTGTGTGTGTGAGAGAGAGAGAGAGAGAGAGAGAGAGAGAGAGAGAGAGAGAGAGGACTTGGCAAATGGCAATGCTTTTTTAAGCATGTAGGTTAGATAAGGTAACGTTATCTGAGGTAAAAGTTTATGTTTTGCACGACAGCTAACGGCTGCTCCTCGTGCAGGAAGGAGGTGGCGTGTGCTGACGTCGTATGAGCTACTGCGCTCTGATTGGTCCTGCGCGACTCACCAGACATCAGCGCGCGCTCGAGTTCTGCTCGCAGTGTTGCCAGATTGGCAATATTTGACACAGTTACAGACGTTCGGATGGTTACACCGTGTGGATACTCGTTTGAGTTGTATACATCAAGAGGGATTGTTACGAGTTGGTCCAATCTGGCAACCCTGCCATTGACTCGTGGTATGAGAGTCTGAACGGTAGGAAGACAAACATTTGAGATGATGTGAGCACATGGGGAGGAAATAAATCAGCTGGAACCTCATTCACTTGCTTTATAAGGTGCAAGCGTGGACAGAAGTGGATTTTATCCTTTAGATCTTATTTTTTATTTGTGGACAGAAAGAAAGGACGTCTTGTCAATCAAGGTACCAGTCTGAAACTTAGTTTCATGTCAAAACATCTGGTTGTGTTTTTCTTCTTTCTAATAGGTTTTATATGATTTTTTTGTCTTTCCAGTGCCAAATGCCGAGACTAGAGGACCGCTGTTGGAGCTGCACCGGTGTGAAAGCAAAAGATTTGACAGATTTGTGTCTCTGGATGGCGTCTAAAATGGGTGAAATGATGTTCATGGTCACGTCAGTGCTTCTCCGTGTTCGCTCTGCTAATTTAATCCGTCGTGGGCTTGTCTTGTTTGCTGTCGGCGTGGTTTTAGCGTTGGTGCTTTATTTCCTGCAAATACAACGAAAAGACGCCTTGTTCCCTGATGAAGTGCTGGATACTTTGTTTTCTTCCGCCTGGTGGATTCCTCTATGCTGCGGAACAGCTGCTGGTCAGTTTCATTTATTCAGTATTATTTATTCATTCATATATCGTGCTTTTGTTTGTTTTTGTTATTGTTTGTGCCGCTCAACGCGGATGAATCCCGTCTTTAGGGCTTGGTTTGTTTCGTTTCGTTTCTAACGTTTTAACTCTCGAGCTCTGATTGTATTAAAAAAAAAAAACTAAAGGAAGCAGCCGCAGGTCTGTCCGCGTGCGCTGCTCTCTGATTGGCTCTTCCAAAAACGGGTGAGCGGCGCAAATGCACGCTATTGGCTGATTGCGCGAACACGCCACTTAACGAAAAAGAGAAACACGGAAGTGGTGTGTATGTGTGGTATGAGTGATACGTCACTCGGCTACGCCCACACCCCCACCTAACTCAGGCAGAGATGAGGACAAAAGCAAATTTTATCTACGTTTATTTACATTCAGCAGACGCAAAAAATGTATCTAAAGCGACTTACAAATCCCTCAAACCAAGCACATAAAATAGTATGTTATTCTTCTTCTTCTTCTTCTTCTTATTATTATTATTATTATTATTATTATTATTATTGACATTCTGTTTACTATGAAATGTCACTTATTTTGAAGGTTGAATTCCAAAAAGCTTTCATTTTAATTAGCATCACCAGTCAGATTTTCTTATGGTGCATGAAATTTGTTTCTAAGACAAGAGTGAAGTATAATCTTCATGTATAAATTTATTTCTGAATTAAAATGTTTTTATGAGAAGTTTCTGCTTATAAAATGAAGTTATTTTGCCCCTAAACTTCAGTACTTGCTCCTCATGAAGCTGGTTGAGATGTTGAAAGCGTATCAAAGTTTTATCAGGAATTTTGATCATTTCAGATCTAGACTAGTTTGGATTAATTTAACAATTTTCTCAGCCACCGCATAATTCACTATGTGTCGTTTTAAAGCATTAATATATTCAGTGCTCCTATAAAGTGGTACAAATTAAACTTTTGGCTAGTAGTGAACATTCGGTTTTTCTATTCTTTAACACACTAAAAACAAACTTTACCCCAAATGTATGTATGTTTTGTTTTTTTCCAGCACAAATTCAGTTATAATACTTAATATAACATGTAATAACATTATGACATTAACGATAAATTATACAATTATGGAATCAGTCAAAATTAAACAATTAAAGTCATTGGAAAATCCGGAAAATCAGGAATGCATCTTGTTGTTGTGAAGTATAAATGTCATTTCAGAGAGTTAGCTTGGCTAAAAAATAAAAAAAAAAGGAATAACACATTTATGATGTCATAACGCTTGTTTCCTTATGAACGGCGTTTAATTTCCAATGTTTCCTTCAAGTTTTGTCGCTGTAACCATGGAAATACGTGGCATGTTCGAGCAATGCCAGTGCGTTGTGCGAATGGTCCAGCGTTTTTGATGAAAACATTTGTGGAAACGTGCTAAAAAGTTGAAGGAAAGCGATTCACTGACCTCGATCGCAAAGCTTTTTTGGAAACAGTAGCTTTTTCCCCTTTAGTTTGTCCACCCCGTTTTTTCCTTTTCCATGGGGTCATGATTCATCTCCTAAGTGCTTTGTTCAGTTAAACGTTTTAAATTCTTAGCTAGCTTTAAAAAAAAAAAAACAATTAGACAACAAAAAGTAGATAACCTGAACAGCGAATGTAAGCACGATGAATGATTTATCAACAGTTCTGTAAATACTAATGTTGCTAGCAACGAAACGATATCAAGCTTCGTAAGCTATCGTAAAGCTTCTAAGCTTTGTTAGCGGCATTAACATTTTGAATTAATTGCATGCCATAACTGACTCACGTTAACATTGTTGTCATTGTGTTGCTGCAGCTGTGGTCGGTTTGCTGTATCCATATCTGGACAGCCATCTTGGAGAGCCGCACAAGTTTAAGCGCGAGTGGGCGAGTGTCATGCGCTGCATCGCTGTGTTCGTGGGCATCAACCACGCCAGTGCCGTATCCTTACCAATCCCTGCCCCACTGCACCCACACTAATCATACTTTAGAGTGTGTTTTCTTAAGGGTTTTTTTTGTAACTTTTCCTTTTTGTTTCGTTTTCAAATCCCTCCTGTTTTCTTGTACTACTCACGGACTCATTCGTGGTTACTTGTCCTTAACTCAGCACTGTTTCTCAGAAGCTGGACTTTGTGAATAATGTGCAGCTATGTCTCACGCTGGCTGCTCTGTCTCTGGGTCTGTGGTGGACGTTTGATCGCTCCAGGAGTGGATTCGGTTTGGGCCTCACCACAGCGTTTTTTGCCACACTCATCACACAGCTGTTGGTCTACAATGGCATCTACCAGTACGTCTTCATCTATCACCTTCGTCATTATCTGTTCTACAGACATATCACAATAACACTTAAAAAAGTGGCTAAAAGTGGGAAACTGGACATTTCAGATGTAGCATTTTAAGTGTTAAACCACGTGTCTGGTCTCCTTGTCAGGTTTCCATCTCCGCCGCTGGGCTACGTTCGCTCCTGGCTGCCCTGCATCTTCTTCTCTGGAGGAGTGACTGTGGGGAACATCGGCAGGCAGCTGGCCATGGTTGGACATCTCTTTAATGTTGCTATGTTTTTCTGTCCAACAGTGGTTAGCTTATTTGTTTGTTTGTTTTTTTGTTTTTGTTTAGTTTTTTCAGTCTACCTCATGGTGTTCTTAGAACACAAGTTTTCATTTGTATTAAAAAGTTTTCCTTTCTGTAAAACTAGCTTCCACTAAGCCTGTTCTGTTCTGTGTCCCTTCAGGGTACAAACGAGAAACCTCACAACGACTAGCGCACAGCAGTGATGGACCCAAAATACCACAGTGGGGAGGAATCGGATGCTTCCCGTCGCATTTCCACTCCCTCCTAATCTCTCGTTTGTGTCGCTGAGAGAAATGGCGGGCGGACTGTGTGTGTGTGTGTGCGCGTGTGTCCTATGGACACAAAATGGACAAAACGGAACTCATAGTCGATGTTGACGTCACCACACAATTGTTCGTGTTGGCATGAGAGACTGTTATGGGGTTAACTTCCTGTCAAAAAAGTAACCAGACATGAGTGTACGTCGTTATTTTATAAACCCAGAGTCAATTTTGGTAAACCTGTAATGTTGCGCCTCACGTTACGTGAAGCCCTGCCTCCTCACCTTCCTGGTGCCATCCACCTGGCCCCATCCCCTCAAATCTCTACAGCCTTCCACCTGGCTCTCACCATCCTAGTGCTATCTACGCGGCTCCTCCCGCTCACCTCTCTGGAACAATCCACCCCCCACCCCCCCTTTAAAAACGTTACAATCGGGAGTTTTTCGCTCCAAAAGTTACTTGAGCGAATCATAATAATGTGATCGAGGTTTTTTGCGTTGGCAACACGACACCGATTTCTGAATCTGATGCCAGATTTGTGATCAGTAAACTCGTGATATTGTCATCGCGGTTACTTTGTAAAAGAACTCCGTAGAGTTATGTAGCACAACTGGGTTCAGTTGTTCACTTCTACAGTGTGTTAGCCTCATAAGTGTGTGAGTGTGATATACTGCAGATATATAGACTGAATCTGAAGGAATTGTGTGTGTATGTGTGTAAAAAATGATGGTGGCCAAATATGTGCTTGGGTTGTTTTTTGTTTTTTTTCTTCTTCCCCCCATTCTGTGTGGGAAAGCGATGTTAAATGAAAAGGGAAAAGTTTCAAGGCTGCACAAAAATGTCTGCCATCCAAAGAGGAGGCGTGAACGTTTGCTAATATTGTTATTACTATTACTATTAATAACAATTATTGCTAGTGTTACTTTCCAGTGAGACTCATTTGCCAAATGAAATATTTATCATTTAATAACACGTCCTAGACGATGTGTGACATGACGCCAGGTTAATTCACGTACGCCTTTTTATACGATGGATCGTGATGTTCAACATGGACATTCATAGAATATCCGATGATGGGTTTTTGTCCCTTTGTGAATGGGAACGCATGTGCGCGCTTAAATACGCAAAATGGACACGTTTCGTTTTTATGAAGGTTGTTCATTGAAAAACATAAAATAAATTTTAAAAAATTTTCATTGCAGCCTTGAAGATTTTGCAATCCGTGATTGCCTTTGTATTATAGAATGAGTGCTTTTTGTCACTTTTTTTTCCCCTTTCTTTTTCACTTTGTGTGTTGCCCACCACATGTAATCCAATTCTGTTAATCGTACAAAAACGTGCCGTATTTTCCGGAGTTGTAGACAAATTTTCAATGTGACCACAAAACTCAGTTGTTCAGAAGATGCTCCACCCAGCACACGCTCTGATTGGCTGACAACCATATACAGTTGTGCCAGAACTAGAGAACGGGGCATTTATATTTATATATGTATATGTATATGTGTGTATATATATATATATATATATATATATATATATATATATATATATATATATATATATATATATGTATATGTATATATATATACATATATTATATATATATATATATATATATATATAAAATATATGTATATATATATATATATATAATATATATATATATGTCGTGAATCTACACAGCGTAATATATATATATATATTATATAATATATGTATATATATATATATATAATATAATATATGTATGTGTATGTTGTTGGCAAGCCTTCGCAAAAAATAAGATGCAAGCAGGACTATGAAGCATTTCGAAACCTGGCTTAGATTTACACAACAATTATATACGTTTAACATTTTGCACGTTTTAGCAAGATCTAGTATCGGTTAACATTTGACCAGACTTGAAATAATTGACACTCCTCAGCCAATCAGAATCATATTTTCCTTGCATAGTGTCCTTGCTATAGAACACTTGAGAATTTACGAGGTGTGCCTTTTTATATTCTGGAAAATACGGCCATTTTTTTGTAACTTGAAGTGCAATCGGGTTATAACGAGCCTTGATTTATTTATTTCTATTTTTTTCTTTCATAAAGGATCATATGCAGTACGAAGAAGCAATAACTCACTTTCTGAGTTAGTTTACGTTCACGCACAAGCTGATCTTTTCATGACACCAATGACCACTTCTACTGTTCTGAGTAAAAAGTGTGTATCGTCACGTTTTACCTGTCGAGTAGTATTAGTGAAATGTTTGAAGTGGAGGTGCGAGAAGCGGCTGGAAGATAAAATATTAACGCGAATCGCTTACAGGACTTCAGTTCAGGGAAACGATAAAGACTCGAAGTGAACGAAAGCTTTATTTTATTTGAGGAATTTGACATTTTTTATTTTTTTTTGGACTTGTTTTGCTTTTTGTCTGTGTTTTATTGTTGTAGTTGCATGATTTCTACTATACTGTCTATAAAATAAAATGAAGTTGAAAGTGTTGATGTTCCTTCGGAATGATTTATTAACAGTTAAAGATTTTCTACCCAGGATCGAATCTGATTGGCTGACACATGGTTATGTCAGAGTTGGACAACGGGGCATAACATTTAACGTTCACATTGAAATTATTGGTCTTGAGATATATATGTATGTATGTATGTATGTATGTATGTATGAATGTATGAATGTATGAATGATGTTCAGCTCCTTGCTGCATGTATTCACCCCAAAAGTTACTTTCTGCATTTTGTAGTGTTACAACCTGAGACTGAAATGACTAATGGTGCCTTGTAGGTGGTACCTTCTCAAAAGTACAGTTAGTGTTATAGATTTAACCAAGTGCTGTGTCTGCATATGAACAGATCTAAAGCCAGTACTGCTGTAAACTCTTTCAAAAGTAGAGAAGAGGAACTTTACTTCTACGTTCACAGCGTGAGCGGCCATGTTGGTTTGACGGCACCCATGGAAAAAAAGTTGACGAGCTGAAATTTCAAGTTGGGGGGGGGGGATTATTTGTTATTACTTGGGATTATATGTCGTGAATCTACACAAATTAACCCATAATGTTAAAGTGGAGAAAAACTGTCTGCAAAATTTATTATGAAAAATTGTGATTGCATACATTGGTCAGCCATAGCATTAAAACCACTGAGCGGTGAAGTGAATAACATTGAATTATCTTGTTACACTGAAAACTGTCGAGGGGTGGTGTATATTTATTCGGCAGCAAGTGAAGAGTCAGTTCTTGAAGTTGATGTGTTGGAAGCAGTGAAAAAACGTTCAAGCGTGAGGATCTGAGCAATTTTGACAAGGAAGCAACTTCTGACAAGTCCAGAACGGCAGGTCTTGTTGGGTGCTCCCGGTATGCAGTGGTTAGCACCAGCTAAAAGTGGTCCAAGGAAGGATGAATGGTGAATCAGCGACAGGGTCATGGGCACCCAAGGTTCATTGATGCACGTGGGGAGCAAAAGCTAGCCCGCCTGACACGATCCCACAGACGAGCTACTGTAGCACAAACTGCTGAAAAACTTCATGATATGAGCAATTTGCTGTGGTATAAGAGGAATAAATCACTTCGGGATGTTCTGTAGTAGGAAAAGAATCAACTCGGGTAACTCCGCTTTGCCTCAGGTTGCATCACGCTACCCTGCCGTTGATTGTTTTCATGTAACAGCACGTCCTGTCATGTTTATTCCTTACTCTGTAATATATCTTGTTTAGTGTGTGTTAGTAAAAATTAGCTGCCATCTTGGATAAATCTATTCACCTAAAGTGACTTGAATCTCATGTTGTTGAATCTCGGCTTGTCACAAGATGGCAGCATTTTATCTCTTCAGCTCATCGTTTTGCCATGGTCTTCATCCTGAAACATTAGAGATTATGGAACAACACTCAAGCAGATGTGTGAGGGATTCCCAAATCTCATGCAGCTAGTACCCTGGGATTAGCCTGACCGAGGACCTGGACTAATGACATTAATTTCACAAGACTGCACGCGCTACCACATATTTTCCCATTCGACCCTGGTTCGGGAGAACGCCCTGTCCCACCCCAGTTCAAAACAGTACAATGTGTGTTCTCCAGGAGCAGGTTTGGGAATACCTGCGCTATTCTACAGATTCCGTAAAATGGCTCCCGTCCTGTAGATGGTGCTGTTTATTCTTTATTACCAATCCTTATACACACAATTTTGAATTGTCCATTCAGGGTGTCTTCAGAGCACACAGACAGACAGACAGGTGGGAAAGCCGGCGTGAGACCTCACAGACGTGTCCAGCTTTTTTCTCTCTCTGTCTCTTTTCCTTCCTGAGAAAGTTGCGCTGGTCTTTTGTGTGCCGCCACTCAAGCGGAACGTCCTCTCTCTGTCCGCAGCTGCTTCCTGCTTTGTCAGGACCAAACAAATCCAGCGTCACTCACACACACACCCACACACACACACACACACACACTGATCCTTTATCCCTTACACACACTACACTACCCCTTAGATTCTCTCTGCACTTCAGCTTCGATTTAAATGATCCCTGGACTGGACAAAGACAAGCCGAGAGACAGACAGGTCAGAGGTCAGAAAGACACGCACCTGTACCTGATCTCCAAAACACTCAAATCTAATTAAAAAATAATAATCTGCTGATTGGCACTTAATTTAAAAGCTATTTTAAAAGTACACCACATACACCTTTTCAGGTCAAAAGTCATGACAGGGACCCTTACTAACAGGGACTAACCTTTATTTCCCATTTATTTGTTTGATGTCCCAATTTTCTCTTCCCTATTGTACGAGTAAATTCTAAATGAGTCGCTATTGAACACTAGTGCACTACATATGCTGAAGATATTTTTTATTCCCCATGTAGGCTACCGGGGTCCAAAGGTCTCATTTAGTAGGGAAAGTGTAGAAAATGGATCTTCTCAGCAACAACTTGAAGAGTAAAAGTAGAATCTTAGAAATACTCGGATGGGTTTTGAATTTCTGAGTGCTAGGTGTGTTTAATGGAAGAGATCAGACTTGAGGGAAATCTGACCTTTTATAGCTACAACAGGGTCGCTATCGCATCATTTGCTTTAACTGACCTAGAAATCCTGAATACTGAATATACAAGATACTGAACATTTACTATCTTTCTTTTCAAATTTCCAAACGTCTAAAACGTTATTTCTTTCCAGTTTTTAAATGAATAAATACTTCACACTTTTGATTTTCACTGTATAGAGAAACTAAGGAGCTGAAGTTCACCCCCCTGGCCACATGCTGAGTTCCAGAACCTAACTTTCCTAAAGTGACTGGGATAAGTGTAACCTTAGACTTCTGCATTATGGGGCGTGATCAGGTACTGCACACACACACACACACACACACACACACACAGTATTCTCCTGTTTGATCGGGTTTGTATAAATAATAAATTCGAGCAGGTCTAATATCATCTATGAATGAAAACAACGTGACCCGCGCGCTCTGCAGTAAAAACCCAACTTTTCGGATTTACTACGAATAAATATCTGAATTGTGGAAATGTCGGACAGCTTGTGTTTATTCCAAATTGTAGTCGTTGTTTCTAAGCAACGAATCCGTTCCGGTTTTTTTGCTCCGATATTCTTATTATAGCGACAGTTCTGCTGTTTCTAAACTCCTTCCTGTTGTGTTTCTTCTAGTTTTTTTTCCCCACTCGTTTGTCTTAGAAAAAAAAAAACCCGAAGATCATTCAGATATTTTTTGTTCTCGCCGTTTTTTCTGCGGCAGAGCCCTAAAGGTTCTATGTAGTAGAACCCTACACCTGAGTGTCTCCTGTTCAGAAGCAGAACCAGTTTAGGAAACTAACAAACGGTAACTTCAAACCAATTAGTTACTTCAAACCAATTCCTGAATGCCAGTTTTTTTTTTTTTAAAGAAAACAAAACTGTTTTTCTTCTTCTATTTCACGGAAAACTATAATAATAATAATAATAATAATAATAATAATAATAATAATAATAATAATAATAATAATAATAACAACAACAACAACAACAACAACAATAATAATAACAGCTTCAAATTATATTTGCCATAATGATGCTAGTTAAAAGTGATACTACTGTTTGTTTGTTTACTTTTTTATTTTCTTTTTTTTCATTTACAGTTACATATATATATATATATATATATATATATATATATATATATATATATATATATATATATATATATATATATATATATATAGCGCTTTTCTAGACACGTGTACTTTACTTATTATTTTTGTTATCTTCTTACTTCATCCTTAATTGTCAGATGTGACAAGAATGCACGAATAAAAATTCAATTCTATTATTCTTAATACTCATTATTATTATTATTATTATTATTATTATTAGTAGTAGTAGTAGTAGTAGTAGTAGTAGTAGTAGTAATAGCAGTAGTAGTAGTATTAGAAGGAGTAGTAGTAGAAGTAGTAGTAGTATTTATTTATTTATTTCCTATAGGCTATGTATTTCACTTTTGTTTTTTACTTGTGTGTGTGTGTGTGTGTGTGTGTGTGTGTGTGTGTGTGTGTTTGTGTGTGTGTGTGTGTGTGTGTGTGTGTGTGTGTGTGTGTGTGTGAAGAAAAAAAAAATCGTTATTTTTTAGTGCGTTACAGAAATTAGCCATCTCAGCTTATAAACAACAAAGAGAAAATGAAGAAATAATAATAATAATAATAATAATAATAATAATAATAATGATAATAATAATAATAACAATAATAATAATAATAAGTCGGAAGCACGGGACAAAAAAGAAAAGCTTTTTAAAAAATTGTTAAATATAGTGAGACTTTATTATAATTAATGAGAAATGGAAGATACATTAAACATTTTTAAATCAGTCCAGAGAGAGAAGCAGCTCTCAGACAAACAGGAGGTTTTGTTTTTAGGTTTTCACTTCATAATTATTCATAATTTAAAATTTTATTGCGATATTCGTCGCATAATAATAATAATAATAATAATAATAACAACAACAACAACAACAACAACAACAACAACAATAATAATAATAACATCGTCAACAACAACAACAACAACAACAATAATAATAATAATAATAATAATAATAATAATAATAGTAATAGTAATAATAGTAAGGTAAGATGTCTTTACAAAAGAGGGAAAGTTTCACAAATGTAAAAGTGTAATAATGTTTTCATTCACAGCGAATTCAGCGCCGCTATCAAACACTGTTTAAAACAAACTGTAATGTTAAAACATCATTAACAAACGAAGTCGTGTAACCTACAACAAACATTTCATTCTTTTCCCAGAGGAAGTAGTGTTTTAATGGTGTTGGTGATGTTAATGGTATTAATTGTGTTGGTGGTGTTAATGGTCTTGGTGGTGTTAATGGTATTAATGGTGTTGGTGCACAGTAAAATCCCTAGTGTTGAATTAACACCCAGAGTGTATATTTGAGTGCAATGGACTTATATAAACACTGTAGGGTGTGAATTCAACACTGTGGGTGTTAAATCAACACTGGTGATTTTGCTGTGTGGTGTTAATGGTCTTAATGGTGTTGGTGGTGTTAATGGTGTTGATGTTGATGGTGTTGGTGGTGTTAATGGTGTTGACGTTGATGGTGTTGGTGGTGTTAATGGTGTTGATGGTGTTGATGCTGTTAATGGTGTTGATGTTGTTGGTGATGTTAATGGTGTTAATGGTATTGGTGATGTTAATGGTGTTGATGGTGTTAATGGTGTTAATGATGCTCAATATTAAAGTGATTAAAGTGATTGTGTACATTCAGCGCATGTCTCTGCTTCACTGAGTCCTCACATAAACTCTCACAGTCCTCTCACAGCTTTACTCTCTCATTACACACACACACACACACGCACACACACACACACACAGAGAGAGAGAGAGAGAGAGAGAGAGAGAGAGAGAGAGAGAGAGACAGACAGACAGAGAGAGAGAGAGACTGAATGGAGGCTTATCTACGCCACGCAGATCACACACTAGAGATTATTAGTGAAGAAAGAATTAAAGCTCATCGGCTCTCTCTCTCTCTCTCTGTGTGTGTGTGTGTGTGTGTGTGTGTGCGTGTGTGTGTGTGCGTGTGTGTGTGTGTGTGTTTCAGGGAAGTGAAAACTTTCAGGTGAACACTTCAAACACTTCACTCCTCTGAAACACACACACACTCACACACACACACACACACACGCACACACACACCATAGACATGCGTCCATTCATAAATCCACTCTCACTCATGTCTTCTGGAATACAAAAATTGTGGAGTCTGAAGGAGCAACAGATAGATAGATAGATAGATAGATAGATAGATAGATAGATAGATAGATAGATTTGAGATCCGTTTATAAAAATCAGAGCAGTAATAAGGTCGGAAATCTGCGCGAGTCGCTCCTCAATCCCTGCAGGTTGCCAGATTTTTTGTTGTTGTTTGGTTTCTCACCTGTGCAGGGTTCATTGGGTTGATGGAGAAATTATGCGCTCTTTTGTTTATTGTTTTTCCTACAGTTTGTGTGACGCTTTAATACTCGTTTGGAATTCAAGTTATAGTTGTTCGTAGAGAACTGAAGGATTTAGTGTTGATCAATCTGGCAACCCTACACCAGCCACTCCATTTAGCATAATTCAGCTCTGAGGTGAACAGTGACATTCCTTAAAGAGGCAGAGTACCATTTCAGCCTCTCTCCATCTCTCCACCTCTCTACCTCTCCATCTCTCTACGTCTCATCTAACCACCTCTCCATCTCTCCATCTCTCTACCTCTCATCTCTCCACCTCTGTCTACCTCTCCACCTCTCTACCTCTCCATCTCTCCACCTCTCTACCTCTCATCTGTCCACCTCTCCATCTCTCCACCTCTCCATCTCTTCACCTCTCTACCTCTCATCTCTCCACCTCTCCACCTCTCCATCTCTCCACCTCTCCATCTCTCTACATCTCATCTGTCCACCTCTCTCTACCTCTCCACCTCTCCATCTCTCCACCTCTCCATCTCTCCACCTCTCTATCTCTCTACATCTCATCTGTCCACCTCTCTCTACTTCTCCATCTCTCCATCTCTCCACCTCACCATCTCTCCACCTCTCCATCTCTCCACCTCTCCACCTCTCTACCTCTCCATCTCTCCACCTCTCTACTTCTCACCTCTCCACCTCTCCATCTCTCCACCTTTCCATCTCTCCACCTCTCCATCTCTTCACCTCTCTAACTCTCATTTCTCCACCTCTCCATCTCTCAACCTCTCCATCTCTCTACCTCTCATCTCTTCACCTCTCTCTACCTCTCCACCTCACCATCTCTCCACCTCACCATCTCTCCACCTCTCCATCTCTCATCTCTCAACCTCTCCATCTCTCTACCTCTCATCTCTTCACTTCTTTCTACCTCTCCACCTTTCCATCTCTCCACCTCACCACCTCTCCATCTCTCCATCTCTCCATCTGTCCACCTCTCTACCTCTCCATCTCTCCACCTCTCATCTCTCCACCTCTCCATCTCTCCACCTTTCCATCTCTCTACCTCTCCATCTGTCCACCTCTCCGTCTCTCCAACTCTCTCTACCTCTCTACCTCTCCATCTCTCTACCTCTCATCTCTCCACATCTCTCTACCTCTCTAACTCTCCATCTCTCTACCTGTCCACCTCTCCATCTCTCCACCTCTCCAGCATAGCTCAGCATCAGCCGAGTAATGCCTGCCAGAGCGGGGAGAAGTGTGTGTGTGTGTGTGTGTGTGTGTGTGTGTGTGTGTGTGTGCGCGCGCGCGTGCGTGCGTGCGTGTGCGTGTGCGTGCGCGTGCTTGCGAGCGCTCACTTTCAATAAAGTTTAATTATTCTTTTGTATTATTCCTGTATCTCCCGTATAATGTGTTCTAGCCAGAAATAAAAAGAAAGAAAAGTCGCTGCTAAATAAATGAAGGCAAAATCACATCGTACTCATGGCAGTGTAATCACATTTCCGTCATATTAATGAAGCGACAATTAACAAACAAACAAACAAACAAACGTTAGACAGAAAGAAAGATATACAGAATGATAGATAGAGAGACAGACAGACAAGACTAAATAAATAAAATAATGAATAAAAATAAACATCAGATAGATCGATAAACAAACAAAAAAATAAATAAATAAACAGATAGATAGATAGATAGATAGATAGATAGATAGATAGATAGATAGATAGATAGATATGCATAAGCAAACGAATAAATAAATAAATAGACGCTTGCCTACTAAGAGACACAGCATATTGTATATGCGTGTATGTGTGTGTGTGTGTGTGTGTGTATGTATGTATGTATGTATGTGTGTATGTGTGCGCGCGCGTTATATTGATAATTTGGCGTTCCTCTGCATCTTTAAAAAAAACATGAACGAAAACACTGCACCGTTACTCCAGAAGCGTGATCACGTGACAGTTTCTCCTCGCATCCTATTGGTCGAAGGCACGTGTCCTGGATACCGGAGTGAAACGTCACAGAGAGGCGGAGGACGAGGCGGGGGTCTCGTAATAAAAAAATAAGAACAAAAAAAATCGGGAGTAAAAGTATTTGAGGAGGAGCGGATCCTAGAGGAGCCCCCTCCTCCTTCTCCTTCTCCTTCTTCTTCTTCTCCTCCTCCGGCCCGGAGTTTACTCACTCAGACCTGCTGCACACCCGCCTCACACGGATCACAGGTGTTTCTTTATATTCTTCTGCACATTTTTATTTTATTTTATTTTTTGGAAGTTATAGCCTAAATATTGATTATAGCGCACATTTTGTTACACGGGATCCGAAACTATGGTTCTTCTTTGTGAGCACGACGCACGGGAAGAAGATCTGTTTACAATCCCAAACCCACGCTGATTATTATTATTAATAATATTTGGCATCTTATTATTGTTTTTACGAAAACAAAGTGGAGCGCAGTCGGTCCGTATTGTATAAAGTGCCTGATAAGTGCGGGAAAGAAGGGTTAAAGAGAGAGACCGGGGAGAGAGAGGGAGTGTGTCCTTGTAAGTATGGATGAGAATAAGCAGAGAGGGAGAGGAGACGCTCGGCGTGCCGGGGAGTCCGAGGTGAGAGCTCCGTCCCCGGGACACGCGCCTCCTCCTCATCCTCCTCATCCTCATCCTCCGCCACCGCCGCCTCCTCACCGCGTCACCAACTTCTTCATCGACAACATCCTACGTCCGGATTTCGGACGCAAAAAGCCGGATGAAAGTGTGCTGAGACGGAATGAAAGCAGCCCGGGACAGCCGGGAGATGCTGGAGAGGTTGGACAGGTGTCCTCCACGGAGAGCACCTCCACACCACACACGGGCAAGAAAGCCGACACGGTGACAGACGACGAGCCGCTGAAAGTGCGAGGAGAAAGCAAGGAGCAGTGCCTGAGCTCGGACTCGGAGCTTTCTCAACCCAACTCGTCCACTTTAACCCAGAATCAGCCCATGCTCTGGCCCGCCTGGGTTTACTGCACGCGCTACTCGGACCGGCCCTCGGCAGGTAACACACCTCAATCAAGTCTCTATATTTCAAATAAATACAACTCGGTATGCTTCTTTATAAATCTTCTAAACACCTTCAAAAAGTACTTTCCTCGCTGTGTCACGTCAAGTCTTCTAGACAGAATGAATTTTTGTCCAGTTATTGTAACATCGCACTAGTCATGATGCGCTCTGTAAAATAACCATTTGGTATAACCTCTATAATAATTTACCACTTTCAAATAAGTTGTGCTCATTTCTCTGATAGGTAAAGAGCCCTAATACATTCAAAATGAAATAACTTTTTTTTCCTAAAAAGTAAACCAGCATTGAAAAAAAATGGATAGCAAGTTTCTGGTTTAAAAAAAAAAAAAAATCACAATTCCCCCATATCGGTCCAAACTGTTAGTAATGAACGTGGAACCATAAAACATTAAATAAATAAATAAATAAAATAGCCTACATTTAGGCAGTAAGGCAAAATCAGATCCCCTGATCCAACCCATTTGTCCATGGATAAAAAAATATAATCTTAAAAAAGATCGCTGTCACATAGCCTAAAGATAATAATAATAAGAATAAAAAATAATAATCAATCCAGTCTTTACAAAATAAATATCTAAAAGAATAATAATACTAAGGTTAATTTAAAAAATATTACAAGTCATGACCTCTAAAAGAAATATTCATAAAATTTCAGTGTCTCTAAAATGGATGCGATCTACACGATTTTTCCCTTTAAAACAAGTGTTTAATATTCAGTATTAATTGAATAATAGTTTAAAAAAATCTCAATTATATATATATATATATATATATATATATATATATATATATATATATATATATATATATATATATATATATATATAATCTATTCCAGTGTGGACAACAAACAGTTAAAGTATAGAGTGAAGCTTATAGGCTGGAGCACAGCCACAACCTACTGAAGGGGAATCAGCATGTACAATGTATAGATTAGCACTAAATAATTCAATATTAAAATGTTCACATTTAAAAGAAAAATGAAAATAATAATAATAATAATAATAATAATAATGTTGATTTATGAGCCATGAACTTCAGTGTTATGTTTGTTACTGCTGTCGGCTTACTAAGCAAAATCCAAAGGCTGAATTAACTCTTAAAGCCTCGTTAAAAACCTAAAGTGTTGGATTCAAGCAATATATATATTTGTGTGTGTGTGTGTGTGTGTGTGTGTGTGTGTGTGTGTGTGTGTGTGTGTAGAATTAACTCTTGTGGTGCTGAATGAACACTTACAGTCCTACAGTGTTGAATTTTATTCTCGCTGTGGTATTTTGTTTGACTATTACCACAGCGATAGTAATCTTAGCAACTGGCTAGTGAGGTGTTGCTAGCGTCTCTTTCTGAGTGGGTTTTCTGACAAATTAACGATTATAGCGACAATTTTACGTTGATAATGTGTAATAAAGGTATTTAATTGACTAATATAACGAGTCGTATCTTTCTGTGAGGTGAAATTGTGATGTTTGTGTGAAACATGACTCAAATTCCCGAGTCTAGAGCAGAGCTTTAGAAAAGAAACGTATTGAGCTTTAATCAGTTAGCTATATCGTGTTATTTTATTGAGGGTAATGGAATTAGCATGTCGCTAACAGCAGCTCGTTAGCTTATTGCTAATGTTTATTGCTGTTGGGAAGAACACGGAAAATAAATAAATAAATAAAAAGCCAAGCAATGTAGCTGCCATGAGATATTGCCTACTCCATAGGTTGCTAGGGAATTTGAAGAGATATAGCTAGCTAGCTAAAATAAACCCAGCTAGCTCGCATTTTTTGTTAAAAGAGATTTTAAAAATCAACCCAAAAAAACCACCACAACATCAAAATAATGGAATAATCTTATGTGGTGAAAATATTTGATAACCTATTCTACCATGGTAGCTGTACTAAAAATAGGAAGTCCACGGTTTTTTGTGTATAAAATAATACTAACATATGAGACATATGAACATATCAAATTTAATTTGATTTATTTATTATCAATTCACATAGGCTATTACAACAACAACAACAAAATATTGATTTTAAGCAGAACCTAGCTGGCCTATCCATGAGATTTGGGCTCAACCATTCCTTTAAGACCTGATACAGTATGCATATACTTACAGGCTACTTTAGTATTTCTATACATATTTTCTTTAGAGTTTCTATATTCATATTCATATGAGTGCATAATGTAGGTCTATAAGAGATATAATTTCTTATTGTGCGATGCCAGTCTTCTTCTTCTTCTTCCAAGTTCATTAGCATATTTTTGGGACAATGGACTGCAGGACGCCTCTGGCTGTCTCCAGCATACGAAAAGGTCCCCCCCAAAAAAAGGATTTAAGACGAGTTTAAGATTTGTGGAAAAAAAGCTGTTTGACACATTCATTTATTATTTGTTAAAAAAAAAAGTGCAATGAAAGAATAAATCAACTATCATGCATAATGCACCGACTGCTTCAAATCCAAAGCAGGGCTGGCAAGAAAACCGACATTTCAGCTACTATTGGTTATTTAAAAAAAAAAATTTTTTTAATGGTAAATAAAAAAAGCCTTAACAAATCTTCCAAATATCATCCCAAGTTATTCTGATCCGTTTTTACGGGGAAATTTTGGTTGATGAAAGCAGTTTTCCCTGGTTTTGGCGCTGAATTTTTGCCTTTTACGAAATTAGCATTTAAAAATGTGTATTTTTTGTTTATATACGTGTTTTAGAATGGGATAACATGGAACATATGATATTGGATATACATATAAAATCCACTTTTATATTTGCAGGTGTTTATTTTATCCGACGCTAAAGGGCAACCCTAAAATCACGTTCCTGTTTTATTGTCTTGTTTTTTTGTTTTACGTATAAGGCCTAAATCACATGAAATACTGCTTTGAATTTGCGTTTTACTCTTGATGAAATTATGTTGACTATCCAAGCTCAAACCAAAATTTCCACCATAAAAATGCTCAAAATGGAGCCCATCGTTAATATTCATGACTATTCCGCATGAGAGCTTTTTCCCCAGCAACAATAACTTGTATTATTATATCTACTATATTCTACTGGAAATGTATTACTATACTATTATACTATTACCCTATAATCCAGAATTCCTAGGAATTCTACCACGCCAGAGCAATTTCGTTCCATTTTACAGAAATAAAGTCGGGATTAAAGATATCAGACCCTCGCCCTATCCTTAACCAGTGGTAGCCAACCGTCATACAAGCTGATCAGGCGAATTCTTACGTATAAATCGTTGTGAAGTCGTTTATATATCGTAAAAAAATCTCTTCCGTTGAATTAACATCTGGAACTTTGATGCTTTTGTAAACCAAAATTACCCGAAATTCACTCAAACACCAATAGTAATAATATTTATAAACAACAGATTTACTCAATAGCGTATAGACGTCAATGGATGGATTAATGCATGAATGCATGTGGAATCAAATTATCAAATAAATCATTTTCTAATTTTGTGCACATTCAAAATATTATGGGGGGATCCCAGTGTTATAATAACCACAATACCAACTGACTCAATTTATTAGTGAGAATGTAATGAAAACGACTTGTTCTATAAATAGTAACCAATGGTTAAGGTTAAGGTTAGGGTGTTAGAATTCCTTCAGATTTTGCATTTACTCGATTTACATGATTATAGTATTGTATATATTAACGAAGTAGTGGTAGAAATATGCAGTTGCAGTCATAATTATTCAGCCCCCATTGCGAATCAGGTTTATTGTCAAAATGTACAGACTTTCGATGAACAAACAAAAGCGATGAACGCTTCAATGAACGCTTCAAGTGCTTTCCCCAAATTTAACTAAAAATGCAACTTATAATGACTTCTCCAGCTTCAAAATTATTCAACCCCCTGAATAGAATCCCTTGCAACAGCACAAATATGCAAAACAGGTGTTGTTTCAAGCACACTTGATGCAACTAATCAAGGGCTTCATTAGTTGCACCAGGTGTGCTTGAGCTGGATCACATGAAATACCTGAACTGTCTAGGGGCAGAAAATGAATGATATACCTGGACGGGGCAGAAAAAGGAAGCTATCAACAGCTGTAACCAGATTTCTGAGAAGACAGGTCATGAAAAACCCTCGAGTGACTGCAAAATACCTGCAGCAAGACTTGGTGCAACAGGCACCAACAGTAAGGTACGTACTAAACGCAAAAGGTTTCCATGCCAGAACTCCAAGACGTACAGCACTACTGATCCAGAAGCACAAGAAAAGTCGACTCAAAATCATATAAATAAGCGACTGAAGTTTTGGGATTCTGTTCTGTGGAGAAATGAAACAAAACTGGAACTTTTCAGAACGATGGATCAGTGGTATGTCTGGAGAAAGAAGAATGAAGAAAGAATACTGTCCACAGTCAAGCATGTTGGTGGCTCCGTGATGCTCTGGGGCTGCTTTGCATCCTCTTGCACTGGAAACCTGCAGCGTGTGGAAGGCAAAACAGATTCATTGAAGTATTAGGAAATCCTAGGAGAAAACGTCATGCCATCTGTGAGGAAGCTGAAGCTTGGGAGTCATCGGAACTTCCAACAGGACAATGATCCAAGCATACCTCAAATTCCATCAAGGCTTGGTTGCAGAAGAAGTCCTGGAAGATTCTACAGGGTCATCCCAGTCACCTGACTTGAACCCCATTGAAAATCTCTGGTGGGATTTGAAGAAGGCGGTTGCAGCACGCAAACCCAAGAATATTACTGAACTGGAGGCCATTGCTCATGAGGAACGGGATAAGATCCCTCAGACACGCTGTCAGAAGCTGGTCTCTGGCTGTGCATCTCGTTTGCAGCAGGTCATAATAGCAAAAGGGTGCTCTACTAAATACTAAAGATGCTTGCCATGAAAGGGTTGAATAATTATGAAACTGGAGAAATCATTATAACTTGCATTTTCAGTTGAATTTGGGGAAACCACTTGAAGCATTTGTTGTCTTGAATTGTTTAATTCAACTGCTTTTGTTTGATTTGTTCATCGCAAACAGTAAATTTTGACAGTAAACCTGATTTGCAATGGGGATTAAATAATTTTGATTCCAACTGTAGATAACCGTCACTTTGGATGGGTTTTTACTTTTGAACACCTACGCCATTTCTATAATACATCTTCATAGACCAAGGAATTAAAGCTGACCCAAAAATAAATGTGATAATGGGACAAAATGTTGGCAAGATGTAATTCTTTCATAGTATTCTGCCATTATAGTCATTGCATATTGGATTATATCAGCATATCAGCTTTTACAAGAGCAAAATTTCTATAAATTATATTGAGGAAGGCAAATTTGAATGTTTCGATGATTGGGTTGGATTTCGTTAAAAAATGTAGTACGAAAAGGTAGAAATGCTAATGGTTTCCCTATCCCTAACCTTGTAACTTGTCATACAACTCTAATTGTGTGAGCATGAAGGCATTTTGAGCAAAATACTGATTTCAAATGGAGAGTTTGGCTCAACCATTTCAACACGAGCTGATATGATATGTATATACTACAAGTGGACATGCTACTTTAATAGCTAAAATAAGTGTTAGTTCAACTGTATGCAAACAGCGTGGTAGTTATTCAACACCGTAGGTGTCGTTTGACCACCAAAACTTAATTAAACGCAGTAAGTGTTCATTATACGCTTAAATGGAGGCGTTAATTGAACACAATAAGGGTTAATCCAACACTGGTGATTTTGCTGAGGAAGGAACGTAACTGCTTCCATGCTGTGGACACGGTAAGTGCTAATTCAGCACTGTAGGTGTTAAACCAACACTATGAGACTAAATTCAACATTTTAAAAGCTAATGAGTGTTAATTGAACTGTGCGGCGAACAGTGTAGGTGGTGATACGGCAGAGTGTAAACGCTAGTCTTAAACTGTTAATTCAACACTGTAAGAGTTAATCCAACACTGGTGATTTTGCTGAGTAAGGGATGCAACCCTTAGCATGCTGTTTCCAAACTGCCTTGCCTTGCTATTTGTTATTTATTCCAACTCAACATAGCCACGCCCACCGCAGGTCCCCGAACCCGCAGACCAAAGAAGAGCAGCAGCAGCAGCAGCAAGGAGGACAAGCGGCCGCGCACCGCCTTCACGGCCGAGCAGCTGCAGCGCCTGAAGGCGGAGTTCCAGTCGAACCGGTACCTGACGGAGCAGAGGCGGCAGAGCCTGGCCAACGAGCTGGGCCTTAATGAGTCGCAGATCAAAATCTGGTTCCAGAACAAGAGGGCCAAAATCAAGAAGGCTTCGGGAATTAAGAACACGCTGGCACTGCACCTGATGGCCCAGGGCCTGTATAACCACGCTACCACCACCAAGGACGACAAATCAGATAGCGACTGAGGGGTGGGGCGGGGTGGAGGGTGGAGGAGAGGGGTTTGGAGAAGATAGAGAGGAGGTAGATGGAGAAAAAGAGGCAGAGAGAATGAGAGAAGGAGAAGGAAGGGGGGATGAGGACTATACAACCATGCCGACATCATGATGGAGAGAGAAAGAGAGAGAGAGGGGGTAGAAATGGAGAGAGCTACCACCCAGAAATCGGACTGTGACTTGGGTGGGAACGGCAAGCGAGTGAGACAGGTGAGATAGAGAGAGAGAAAGAGAGAGAGAGAATGACAGATGAAAAGAGGTCACAGTTGTATTTCCAATGCAATAACTCTTAAGCATCAAGGGCCAGTGTACAAACATACCAGCATTAACTGAGGTTCAAATCAAAGTGTTATTATTCGTCAGACTTGAACAAGACTTATTATTATCAAAAAACAAAACAAAACAAAAAAACCCAGGAAGAGCATGGCGGCCTCGCTATTGGATTTGTGTTTATGCTGTTTTATAAATAGAGCTTTTCACGGGCTGCATTATCACTAGAGAGAGACAGAGAAAAACATCCTGCTTCAATCCAAAGACTATTTCCTGCAACTGTGAATATTAATAAATGAGGCATTGTTATGATTATTCCACTAAGGCATGTGCCGATATTACCTTTTCATATCGCAGAAAACGATAGTATCCCTTTTGAAAGTAATTACCTGCACGTGTTACGGATCGGAACAAGGATTCACTTCTCACTTCTTGTGTTCGGATCGCTTCTAACGTGTTGTGCTGTCGACGCTTTGTTCACTTGCGATCGCTCGCCGGCTTCGTAGCTTGGATAAAAGCGCGTTCAAGTCATGCTGATACTACGATAATTATGTCGCTCATCTCCTCAGACTCGGAAATCCGGCGAAACCAGCGTCTAGCTAAATATTTTAGCCTTTTTTACGCTTTATTCGTTTTAACTGAGAAAACAAAACTGCACTATAGCATGGACAATGTGGAAATGACTAGAAAATTACAACGTTTACGATATATTTAAATCTCAACACTCCTGGAAACTGAAACCTTTTGTGTATGTGTGTGTGTGTGTGTGTTTTCATAAAATTCTTAGTAATTTGCATAATTAAACTTCGACTTGTCATTGCTGTCATTCAGACGTAAACCAACGACTCGTTTAAAAAATCCAAAAAAAAGAGTTAGCTCTCGTAGCAAAGGTGTTAATTAACACTAGCCGTTCGGATTGTAGCTTGGGAGGATATACAGTGCCTAAATATGCCTAAAAGAACGCAGGGGTAATGACGATCATTCAAAATGGCCACGATAATAATTGTGCACGTTTAATATCGTGATTAAATCACGTAACCGACGATTTATCGGCACATGCCTTTATTCCACTCCATTTTTTTTGGGTCAATGTTTTGATGCACGCATGCAGCGACGATTTTTTAATCCAGTGCAAAATTTCATCGTAAAACTGATGTGAGGAGCAGTATAACTGTGATTGTTTCTTTTTAAAGGAATCATTGAGAGGCGGAGTGGAGATGTAATTAAATTACTATCTGGACTCTGACACACACTCACACACTCACACACACACACACACACACAAACACACACACACACACACACACACACACACACACAGGAGAGATCAAGCCTAAGAAATCTAGGGAAAAAAATAAAAGTGCTTGGACCCCTAATCAACCGAAACGTCTTAAATTGCATAGAGTTTTTATGAAAAGAGCAATATCTTTTTTTATTTTTTGTTTGTATTTCTTTTTTCTTTTTTTTGCAAAATATTGTACTGCTGCCTATAAACGTGTAGCACTCTGACAATGACTTACCATGACATCCTATACAGAATTATTATAAATATACAATATATACACAGGCAAACTCTATGGAAATAAAAAAATAAATAAATAAAAAAAATGAAGCAAACCAGCATTCTAAGAAAAATACCATTTTATTGCTGTTATGTATTTATAGAAATATATTAAGAAAAAAAAACTTTATTCGATGACCGGTCCAGTGTCGCTTTTTCTTTTTCTTTTTTTTTTGAGAGTAGATTTTTTTAAAAGAAAAAAAAAAATCTCTTTAAGAAAAATGGCGTATTTATCATCATGTATGTGAACGAAGCGGTTTTTGAGGCCTTTTGCATGAAAAGCTGATGATTAAAGGCATATTATAAAAGTATGATGGATTTTTTTGGATTGTTTGAGTCTATTATATCTTTGTGTGTGTGTGTGTGTGTGTGTGTGTGTGTGTGTGTGTGTGTGTGTGTGTGTGTGGAATGGTGTAATAAAATCCTGGTATGATAATCGTCCGATCCAACGTTGCAGTTTTTAATACACGACGGTGTTCTAACAAGCGTAAGAAGGATGACTTTTACGGTACATGTCCACTTCTGTAATGTTACTACGAGTTAACGTGACAAGTTCTGTTTTTTTTTGTTTTTGTTTTTTTATGGAAACCCAAAACATCGGAAACCACGGGTTTTGTACATAATGCTCTCGTTGTAATCCGTTATCGTTTCTATAGTAACAGCTCATCGACAGGGACTTGTACGGTAAACGGATTTTTAAAAAAAATCATCTGAGATTTATTGAACGTTTATGGAAGGAGTCTCCGGTGTCAGAGGTGAAGCTGTAACTTTAAGTTTTCCAAGGCCTTTACGCTTTTCTTAAATGTTTCTTAAACCAGTCCGTACAGGATTCCGCAGACTTTTTGTTTTTGTTTTTTGTGATTGTTGTGGCCAAAAATGCACGGCTACTCGAATCGGCAAAATCACACGAAATTGTTCTGCGCGCTCTTTCGCAGCGCTGTTTGTCGGTAAACTAGACCTTTTAGCTGTACGCGTGTTCGACACACGTGAATCTGAGATGGCTTCGGCTGAACGCGCGTTGCGATGACGTCACGACTCGTCTCGGTCCGAATCTGCGTGAACTATGCTGTTGTTTTGAAAAAAAACGCAAGCTCCTCCAAATATTGCGCTGTTACCATGATTTTGCAATTGCAAACTCGCGAAATCCTGGAGGGACTGTTAAACGTGACAAGCTGCGTTTCTTTGATTATTAGCTCGATGAGAAAGAAAACCAAGACGCTGATGCGGGAGCGACTGTTTACTGTATAACTGCTATTAACGTAAGTAAGAGCTTTTTTCACGAACGTTCCATGGCGTTAAATGTAGCTATAAATGGATAAAAAGTACAATGTTTTGTTCTCATTAACAAATCGGAAATTGGCAGCGTTGGCAAATTGTTTTAGTATAAAAGAAACAAAACACGTTGTGCTGGTATTGTAAAACACTCAACTTCGAGGTGCGTAATTATCATCTGGCATCACGCCGCCCAGCCGTTGACTATTTTCCTATAAAATAAAACATCACGTAAATAACCGCACGACTTTTTCAGCTACGTTTAATTCGAGTGGACACGTACCGTTAACCTTCAGTACTTTATTAAAACTGTGACCTATATAAACGTTTGTATCGTAAAAGAATCTTAAAACCACTGTAGCAGATTTTACCCAGAAATAACATCACCATGTGACACCATCATCGATACCGTTAACGATGATATACGCAACTATCTCAGATTTATTTATCACAGTATATAATTACGGTAGCATAGTACCATTCTATCCACACAGCTCTGATTTCAAATATTTATTTATTTTTTATACATGAACAAGACTTATTCCGTTATCACCTGTACCGCTACGATTAACGCCGTTAACTAGATATAGAACTACTCCAGATCGAATCGTACATACGTATATATATATATATATATATATATATATATATATATATATATATATATATATATATATATATATATATATACACACACACCGCTATATCGTGAAGGAAGAATCCACCAAACATAACACACTTTGCCTTAAGCGCGAGTTTAATGTTGACTGCTGTTCCGACCGAATGAATTTCTACTCATCAGCATCAGAGATCTTATCTAGAGGAACTAAAAACAACAACACTGAGACGTGTAATGCAATTTTTTTGTTTGTTTTATTTTGTGTTTACATGTAAATACTTTGTATCCCGTATGCATTAATTGTGTCATTTGAACTGGATAAGAAGTCAATAAACACGAAAGATGAAGATCTTCAATTGCCTTTCTTCAGAGTTATTACAGATTGACGTTTGAATTCATTTCATGTTTAATACCCTTTCATGACACGTACACCAGAAAATAAGGTCTTACTCAACACATTTCTTAACACATATAATATTTATTATGCTTTAATGACAGGTATAACCTCAGTTAACAATTTAATTAACAATTATTAAGGTTTAATGACGTATAGAGAGGAAATGTAAGCTTATTTAACACTTTTATGAACGTTTATTAAGCTTTCGTGTCATATTTCTTACATGTTAATGACAAATAGGACAAATAAAGCCTAAATTAACACTTTTATTGATGGTTACAACCTGTAACACTTTAATTAATGATTATTACATGTTAATGAGCATATAGAGAGCAAGCGCAACTGTATTTAATATTTTTAGTAATGCTTATTATGCTTGAGTGACATATAAAGGACAAATAAAGCCTCAGTTGACACTTTACTGAATGCTTATTACGCTTTCATGACACGCAAAGGACAAGCAAAGCCTAAATGAACATTTTAATTCATGCTTTAATGACACATACAGGAATAAGGTCTTATTTAACCCTTTATTAACATTTATTATGCTTTAGTGACAGACACAACCTCATGTAATTAACATTATAATGAACATTTATGACATATAAAGAACAGATCAGATTGAACATTTAACATTTTTATTGATGTTAATTGCACTTTAATGACATACAGAGGACAAATAAAGCCTCAACGTTATTATTATTAATATTAAGTCATGCTTGTTACACTTTCATGATATATACAGGACAAATAAGGTCTCAGTTAACACATTTCTTAATGTTTATAAAGCTTTAGTGAGCTCATTTGATACTTTTATTAACAAGTATTGCACTTCAGTGACATCTAATGAACAAATACGACCTTAATTGACTCTTTTATTAACATTTATTGTGATTTAATGACATGTAGAGGACAGACGAAGCCTAAATTAACACTTTGATTCATCCTTATTATACCCTTATGACACGCACAGGACAAATAAGGTCTTATTTAACACTTTTATTAATATTTATAATGTTTTAGTGACATATCCGTCCTCATTAACACGTTTCCATTCGTGTTTATTACACTATAAGTATAAGCTTATTTAACACACTTATTAACATTTAATATGCTTTAGAAACACATACAACCTCATTTAACACTATAATTAACATTTATGACACTTTAATGACATATAAAGTACTATTATGACCCTTTTAAACACTTTTATTACTGTTTATTATGATTTAATGACACAGAGTCTCAACAAACACTATTATTATTAAAATTGATTACTTTTTATTGACAAAGAGGCCAAACAAAGCCTACATTAATGTGTCAATGTGTTAATTCCTACAATTATTATAGTTTCATGACATACACAGATCAATTTATTCATTGTTATTTAACTTCAGTGACATATCCAACCTTATTTAACACGGTATTGACATATAGAGAACAAACATGATCTTATATAACACTTTCATTAATGTTTATTATGGTTTAATGACATATAGAGAACAAAGATGACCTTATATACCACTTTCATTAATGTTTCATTTCATTAACTGCTCTTTAATAACATACAGAGGACATAAAAAAGCCTCAACTAACACTATTATTAATATTTATTACCTTTTAAAGACAAAGAGGACAAATAAATTGAGCGAATGTGTTCATTTCTGCTTATTATAATTTCATAACATATATCGGACAAATAAAATCTTATCACACTTATTAATATGAATAATGTTTTAATGATATATCTTCATGAACACATTTTAATTCATATTTATTACACTTTAATGACGAATTGAGATAAAATACATGCTTATTTAACATACATATTAACTTATTACACTTTAATTTACATATAGAAAACAAGTACAACCTTATTTAACTTTTATTAATGTTTATTGCGCTTTAATGAGATACCGAGGACAAATAAAATCTCAACTGTTCAATAAATATTGTTTGTATTTATGATCTTTTAATGACAAATAAAGCCTAAAATCAAGTGTTAAGTCATGCTTATTATACTTTTATGACACATATAGGTCAAATAAAGCCTTATTTATTAACGTTTATCACGTTTTACTGACAAATACAACCTAACTGAACACTTTCATTAATGTTTGTTAGACTTTATTAACAGACAGAGGACAAATATGAGGTCATTTTATACCTTTTATTGTTTTTCTTGGTAACTTCTTGTGCTTAGAATAATATTTATATTCAATCTAATATTCAATTTCTGTAGCATTTTGATGAAAAAAAAAAATCACCAGATTGAGTACAGTTCAGTTTCTTGTTTTGTTTCTTTGTTTTAATTTAAAAGTGGGAAATAAAAAACAACACCACCACGCAGATCCGATTAAAGCGTCAACTTTATTTTCTATTTGCAGGTTTTGATATTAAAGGCAGTGATATACATATTTGTAGCGTATAACAAAAACGGGTGCAAATGTAGGGATGAAAACACAGAGGATTCACACATAACAGTGAATAATGGCGCAAGCATTCTGCGACTTATATAGAAATGAACCATCTGTATGAAAACGCAGCAGATCTAGAAAACATGTTAGAATGCCGTCATTCAAAAATTTGCCTCCAGTACAATAATTCTGTTATGTGTAAATAAATAAATAAATGAAAATACTATTTAGTCGAGTCGTTGAGCAAATCACAGCACTCCGTGTCCACAGCCATGGTTCTGATTCTTCTCTACGAAAGTCCAAACAACAAAATATATTTATATATATAAAAAAAGATTCCTTTCTTTACGCTTTCAAAAATTCAGAAGCCTTAAAGGAAAAAAAAGGGTTTTATATGTAAAAACCTCTACGACTGAGTGCTTGCTTCTCAGAAAGCTCTCAGAAATCACTCCAAGTAGAACCCTTTCAGGAAGCCATTAATTAATTATCCAGCAAAGCCTTAAAGAAGCCTGCAAGTGCTGAGAGGAGCACGGAAACCCCTTGTCTACGTCCACGTCTCCTCTACGGGAAAGCTCTACCGATGAAGTTCACACACGCTTAAAACAACAAAAAAAATAACGTTTATTTCAAAAAAAGAAAAGAAAAAAAAGAAGAAATGGACTGTTAAGGGCAAAAGTCTGCATCTGTATGTGATCTCTATGTGTGATAAACAAAAACAAAACAAAAATAAAAAAATTCATAATAATAATTCCAAGAAGTGTAAAATAAACAGAGACAATATTCCAAAAAAAACAAAAAAAAACAAGGAATTTTGTCAAAATTCGCTTTTGTTTCCAAAAGTAATAGTGTAGATCCTGAAGGCAGGATGTTTCAGTAAGAATGAGATTTATTTATTTATTGTCTATCTATCTATTTATCCATCTATCTATCTATCTAGGTTTGCTTGACTACATTCTCTAATGTTTCTTACTCACTCGTTTCTTTTTATTCATTTACACTGGGTTGGTTAATTACTCTAACATTAGCTAGCTGTTTGTTTGTTTGTTTGTTTGTTTAACAGTCCCTCCAGGATTTAAGGATTTTGCGAACGCAGAAATCGACGGAAAAAACCAAGCGAACGCATCAACATTCGGAGGAGCTTGCGATTTTTCGAAATTACCGCAGCTTTTCCGCAGATTCGGGCAGAGACACGTCATGCGACGTCGTTGCGACGTGTGTTCAGCCGAAGCCCTCTTCGAATCACGTGTGTCGAACGTGAGTACAGCTAAAAGGTCTCCACGCCTTTGAAAGAGCACGCAGAACAATTTCGTGCGATTGCGATTTTGCCGATTCGGGTAGTTTTTACGCAAAAAATTTTTTATCACAAATTTTGAAAAAAGCCGCACCAAAAGCAAGCACTTTTGACTGCAGCAATCACAAAAAAACTGAAATTCTGTACAGACTGCTTTATCTATCTATCTATCTATGGTTGTATTCTTTAACATTACCTAGCTGTTTGTTTGTTTGTTTATCTCTCTCTCTCTCTATCCAGCTAGTTTTGTTTGGTTATGTTCTCTAACATTATCTATCTATCTATCTAGTTTGTGTTGGTTATGTTCTTTCATGAAATGTATTCATTCATTTGAAAAATAAATATTCTATTATATATGGTTATATATTCTCTATAATGAACTGCTCGTTTGTTTGTTTATCTATTTATCTAGCTAGCTTTGGTTGGTCATATTCTATAACATTAGCTAGCTGTTTTTCATTAGTTCTTTCATTCATTCCTTTATTTATTTATTTCTGAGATGTACTTTTGAAACGATGCTATTTTGTTAGTACACCCCCCCCCCCCCCCCCCCCCCCCCCCCCAATCTGTGTATACTACATTTTGTTTCAGGGTGTGCAAACTTTTGGACTTGACTGTACATCCCAGAGCCTAAATTGCTCGAGCGACGATGTAAATCCTGTAAGGTTCTAGCGGCATGTTAATGAATCCTCCTACAAGCTGCTTGGCTGACGAGTCGGTAATAAAAGCGGGATTGAGTGTTTTCAGGACGTGAAAGAAAGAAAGAAAGAAAGAAAGAAAGAGAGAAAGAAAAGGGAAAACCCGTCTCCATCGGTAACAGACGAGTGCGGGATAAAAGTTCAGCAGTCGGGAAACGTGAGCATTGTGTTCGTCCTTATATGTGCGGAGTCAGAAAGCGGCGTGGAGAAAGTCCACCTGTCCTGCGTGTCGTGTTCGGAGGAAATGTGTGAATGCCTCATCTACATTTCCTTTATCCAAGCGGACGTGTTAGGAAACGACGGCCGGTGTGTGAGCGCAGGGCCGCCTCGCTCGCTGACTCCTGTCTACAGACGTGTGTGTGTGTGTGTGTGTGTGTGTGTGAGAGAGAGAGAGAGAGAGAGAGCAAGACTCCAGATGAAGGTCAAAACCTCCTGTCATGGCCGCAGGTGTTTCACTTTTCCAGCAAAGCACACTTGCCAGCTCTGCTTCCATCTCCATCTCTCTCTCTGTCACTCACACACACACACACACACACTCTCACACTCACACACACACTCTCACATGTACTTACACACCGTTTAACACTGTCACATACGTCTGATTTCAAAATCCAACAAATACAAAAGCATCATCACGTTACTATTACAAACGCTACAGAATTGGTTAAAAGGAAATATAATTAACACATGGACATGTGATCAAAATAAAGAAGTAAATAAAGACAAATAAACAACAGGGAGGGGTCGTGTCGTGTCGCGCGCTCTCGGTCTGGTTGACTTTAAACGCTTTCTCGTTTCGTATAACGTTTCGCCGTTTCGAAGTTCGTCGTATCACGCACGTGTCGTGCGAACTAGCAATGATGTTTCGATTTTGCACAAAACAAAACCCAACAAACAAACAAACAAAAATCAATAACGAGGTGGTGTGATGATATTTACACTGTTACCACACTCCAAGTGTGATTATATGATTATTATATGATTAGTGTTTTATTCCTCTTCGTTCCGCTACATCTATCATTTCTTTTTTGTTGTTGGTTTTTTTTTTTTACCAACATTGTAGTTTTTATCTGTTTACAGTTGTGTTTAATGTTGTTCGCTACACGAGTTCTCACTTACAGTACATCACGGCACCTAGAAACAGTCGTCCTCTAACGTAACGGCATCACGTTTTCTCTCGTTTGATGGTAATAAGACCAAAAAACAAACAACGTTACCAAGAAAAGGTAAAAAAGTGTAAACTTACCGTTTTAACTTCTGACGCTTTAATTGACAGTTTTAATCTTTGACGCTGGAGACTCCTACCATAAACGATTACAGAAAATAAACGTCTTCTTACGTATTAACGTTTACACGTTTTTTTAATTTGATTGTTACTATAGAAACAATAGCGTTTCTAATAATAATTTTTTACAAAGCTGTTGTTGTTTTTTTAGCTATATGTTTAGCTAGAAATCTCCTGAACCTTCATGCTAACATCATTTGTTGATTTGCCGATGCTGCGATGCGGTTATAAATAACGCAGTACTCGATCGCTATGGCGATACAGAATGAAATCCCTCGCTTTGCGTCTCTCCGTGCGCTCGTCTTTTGATCGCGCGGAGTCGTCTGAGTGAGGAACGGGAAGGGAATTGGCCAGTAAAAGGCACGTCTTGTCAGACAATGCCATGTTTCACGTGTTTGACGTGCGGTAAACACTGTCAGAGTGAAACCGGTTTAGAATAGACGCTCGAAAAGATGCAGTAAACTGTCCTCGTGGACATGGAGTTCTGTCAGTGTGTGTGTGTGTTTGTTGCGAACGCTGATACATATTCTGTTTACCTGAGTAGACATGTGCCAGAAATGTGTTACACCGTATTCTGTGACAAGAACATGCTTTAGGACAAATGTTCTACATATATATCACCCCAGCGCTGCTGAATTCTGATTGGTCCAATTGTGATTGGTACAGAAGGAGTGCAGGTTTATATTGATGTGTAATCGTTTCTATAATAACAGCTCGTTCACCGGGAGTTGTACATCGGATGTGTCTTTAATGTTCGTGGAAGAAGTCTCCAGTGTCACAGCCATCTGTCCATGCTCTCTGGGTGGGAGGGGTGTACTCTCTCTTGCTCTCCTGTCAATCAGAGCGATGCTAGCCAATCGTGGCCGTCTGTAGGCTTGTGTATACGGAAGAGGGCAGAGTGCGCTTTGCTCAGTATGATAGTTCATCAGGACGGAAGAGTGTCTTGGTAACATGATGAGCTGCGTTTAACATCTTATTAACTTCAAGAGAGACCAAAAAAAAGAGGGAAGGACTGTTTATTACTGCTTTAACATAATTGTAGTGTTCCACACCAATAAATGTTACTAGAAATGGATAAAAAGTACTACATCTTGTCCTTTCATTTCATTCCGTACTTATTTACCGAAGTCGACCTGTTGGCTAAGAACGTCTCGTCGTTTTTTTCTTCTTCTTCGAAACACTGTGATCAAAGCAAACTGAGTGAAAGTGAGCAGAAGAGACTGCCGTGGTGTCTCTGCTTGTCTGACTCCCTTATAAAAGGCCGGCCGAACGGGACAACCCCTCCTCCAACCCTCCCCCCTCCACACACAAAAACCTCCCCGCTGAGCTTTTTCACCGAGCTCCCTAAACGCTTCCTGGAATGTAGGGTCGGAAACGGAGTGAGGGATGCACAGTGGAAGAGAAAAATGAACGACATCAGGCTGATTTCATACCGGCGCTCGGACGGCTGGAGCTCCTCATCACGCACGACAGATCAAAAAAAAAGCGGCGGGAGGAGACGCTCGAGCTGAACACATACGGTCTAATCTCGTTAGGATACAAGTTAACACCAGAGCGAAGGAAAGAGGAAAGGAAGGATGAGTCCACTGACTTTCACCTTTCTGCACCTCACCAACGTTCGTGCATCTCTCTCTCTCTCTCTCTCTCTCTCTCTCTCTCTCACACACACACACACACACACACACACACACACACACACAAAGTGAACAACATCACACGACACCAAGAAACAAAATGGCAGCCACATGTTTTTGACTCAACACCAAACTACTGATCTGGACACCATCCTGATTCTTGCTAAACTAGTGTACTAGACATCTCAATTAGACCGCAAACCTACTAGCACTGCGAAATACACGCCTCTCGTTCCCTAATTTGCACATCTGGTGCGTCTGGAACTCTAGTTCAGGTGCCACGCGTCCTACTTTGCTCACCTAGGCCCCTACTTTAGACCTCTGAACTTCTATTTTGAATTGAAATGTCTAGTTTAAAGATATCACTAGAGTTAAGATGTGTAGAACTCTGGTTTAAATATCTACTCCCTTATTTTGAACACATAGTTTGGACATTGTATCCTTTGTCTTAGACCACTACTTTAATACACTTCTAGCCTGGAAACCTAAACTAAGTTACTAGATGACTAAGTGAGGAGTCCAAACATTTGAACTAGAGGATTATTTTAAAAACTAGCCATCAAAAGCAGGGGTCAAAATATCTAACATCTAAACTACTGGAAGTTTATAGATATAGTTTTACAGATATCTTTGGGAGACTAGATATGAGGACTGTTTCCTGACTTTAAACTAGAATACAATACATGAGCTAGGGAACTAGACATCTTCACTAGGTAACTATCCATCCATCCATTTTCTATACCGCTTACTCCTTCTTCAGGGTCACGGGGAACCTGGAGCCTATCCCAGGGAGCATCGGGCACAAGGCAGGGTACACCCTGGACAGGGTGCCAGTCCATCGCAGGGCACAATCACACACCCACTCACACACCCATTCATACACTATGGACACTTTAGACACGCCAATCAGCCTACCATGCATGTCTTTGGACTGGGGGAGGAAACCGGAGTACCTGGAGGAAACCCCTGCAGTATGAGGAGAACATGCAAACTCCACACACACAGGGCTACAGTGGGAATCGAACCCCCGACCCTGGAGGTGTGAGGCAAACGTGCTCAATTGATAGGACAATTGATAGTTAACACAGTTGATAGTTAACAAACTAACTGATAGTTAACATTAGCTAATGTAAAGTAGATGTAAAACTGGACTAGATGGCTAGACAATTAGATAGCTAAACTAGTGTCCTAACTATCCAAAGTAAGTGAATATACAGGATCTCTCAAAAGTGAGTACACCCCTCACATTTTTGTAAATATTTGACATAAATAAAGAATTATATTAATAAATAAATATTTGACGTAAATAACATCCACCACCTCCGTGATGTTGTCATGGAGGTGTGGAAGAGGACTCCAGTGGCAACCTGTGAAGCTCTGGTGAACTCCATGCCCAAGAGGGTTAAGGCAGTGCTGGAAAATAATGGTGGCCACACAAAATATTGACACTTTGGGCCCAATTTGGACATTTTCACTTAGGGGTGTACTCACTTTTGTTGCCAGCGGTTTAGACATTAATGGCTGTGTGTTGAGTTATTTTGAGGGGACAGCAAATTTACACTGTTACACAAGCTGTACTGTTACTGTAAGCTCACTACTTTACATTGTAGCAAAGTGTCATTTCTTCAGTGTTGTCACATTAAAAGATATCATCAAATATTTACAAAAATGTGAGGGGTGTACTCACTTTTGTGAGATACTGTATGTCTAACCTAAGGGATCACATACCTAAACTAATAAACTAGTTTTCTAAAAACTAAACATCTAGACTAGAGGGCTAGTTATCTAAACTAAGGAACAAGATATCTAAACTAGAGGACTAGATATCTAAATTAAAGGACCAGATATCTAAAATAGAGGACTAGATATCTAAAATAGAGGACTAGATATCTAAACTAAGGAACAAGATATCTAAACTAGAGGACTATTTATCTAAACTAGAGCACCAGATATCTAAACTAGAGGACTAGATATCTAAACTAAGGAACAAGATATCTAAACTAGAGGACTAGATATCTAAACTAGAGCACCAGATATCTAAACTAGAGGACTAGATATCTAAACTAAGGGACCAGATATAAACTAGACGACTACTTATCTAAATTAGAGGACTAGATATCTAAACTAAGGAACAAGATACCTAAACTAGAGGACTGCTTATCTAAACTAGAGGACTAGATATCTAAACTAAGCGGCCATATATCTAAACTAGAGGACTAGATATTTAAACTAGAGGACTATATATCTAAATTAAGGGATTCGATATCTAAACTAAGAGACTAGACATCTAGAGTAGAGGACTAGTAATCTAACCTAGAGGACTAGATATCTAAACTAGAGGACTGGATATCTAAACTAAGGGACTAGATATCTAAACTAAGGAACAAGATATCTAAACTAGAGGACTGCTTATCTAAACTAGAGGACTAGATATCTAAACTAAGCGGCCATATATCTAATCTAGAGGTCTAGATATCTAAACTAGAGGATTATATATCTAAATTAAGGGATTCGATATCTAAATGAAGAGACTAGACATCTAGAGTAGAGGACTAGTTATCTATACTAGAGGACTAGTTATCTAAACTAGAGGATTGGTTATCTAAACTAAGGGACTAGATATTTAAACTAAGGAACTAGATGTCTAGACTAGAGGACTGGCTATCTAAACTAAGGGACTAGTTATCTAAACTAGAGGACTGGTTATGTAAACTAGAGGACTGGTTATCTAAAAAAAGGACTGGATATCTAAATTAGACAACTACATATCTAAATTAAGGGATTAGATATCTAAACTAGAGGACTGGTTATCTAAACTAGAGGACTGGATATCTAAACTAGAGAACAAGATATCTAAACTAGAGGACTAGATATCTAAATTAAGGGACTAGATGTGTAAACTAGAGGACTAGATATCTAAATTAAGGGACTAGATGTGTAAACTAGAGGACTAGTTATATTAACAGTGTGTTGTGTTGCTCTTTCTCTCTCTCACACACACACATTCACACACACTATGGGGAGGGGGCGGGGTCTTTAACGAGTGGGAAAAGGGAAAAGCTCCAGTGGTCGTGTCAGTGACCTCCAGTGGAACCACAGCAGGGCTCTGTCAACCAAAGGAAATGAGACTGTGTGTGTGTGTGTGTGTGTGTGTGTGTGTGTGTCTACTAAGCACCTTGGCAACTCTTGATCTCCCATGTATGAGACTCCTAAGAAGTCAACTCGGTGCAGTGGACAAAAGAAAGCAGATTCATTGTGGAGAAGATCCTCTCTGTCCACGTACACAGGCACGCACACACACACACACACACACACACACACACACACTACATATGGTCTTTAACATTAGTATAGTAGTATAATAGTAGAAAAATATTAGCTTCTTTATGTCATATTTCTCATACTCTGATTTATAAGACTCATTGTCATGCTGTTATAGAAAAATAATCAACGATGAAGTGGCGTCGAATACTTTCCTGTAATATCACGCCCCTCAGTGTTTTATTCCTCTTACATCGCAAAGGACTTCCCTATAACCTCAGATAGCAAGCCATATATGTTTAGCTAACACTCTCGTCACACTGTTATATAACGTTTAATGCTGATCATGTTGTCATTGTATGTCATGCATGAGATTCAGTACTTTTCACCAAATTTGGGTTGTACATGGAAACAGAGAGCGCACATCCTGTTATTACACACAATTCAATGTGCTGTGTGTGTTTCTGGACCTCGGCTGTCAATCAAACGTCAGTTACACACCCAGTGGGGGGACCTGGTGTAGAGAAAACGTCGATCACGTCTCGTAGCTGCAGTGTGCACATATTTACAAGCCTTGTGCACCGTCCCAGACAGAAGAATTGACGGTGTACCACCGACACAGAGGGTGCTCGGTTAATTGGACGTTACTGGGGAAGTGGGTGGAGTTTGCTTTAAAGAGACCCCCCCCAAAAAAAAAAAAAAACAAACAAACAAACAAATGGCTGTCTGAAGAATCTCAAGGTCTGTTCATTCAAATGGAAGAACGAGAGCAGAATGAATTCATTTAAGGGAGCAACGTTCCAACATTGAGCGTTATTTTTAACGTGCGGGAAAAACGGACGTCAAGAACCAAGATAATGTCAAGCCAAGACTGACGGTGGTGTTACAAAGAAGGCGCTCGGCCTTATATAAAGCCACAGTGTATCTGCTGTTATTCACAAGCTAATCACAAATCGCACCTCAAGCGAAATGCGCTGAAAAGCGAAAAACATGTTTGCCACCAACATTTCTGTACACATCGTTTACAGTGTTATCACTACAACACTATTTTACATGCTCTCCTCCATTATTTCCGCTTTTCAGAAATCCAAAAAGCATGTCGGACTGAAAGCCCACCTAGTTTCTCACCTTTACTATGCATTTCATTGGGTTTTTTCTCTGAACTCGCAAAATTTGCTGAAGTTCGACATATTGTGTGTAATTTACACGCGTTCAGTATGAACATTCGATATGTACAAAGGATATGTTAGTAGAAAGTAGAGAGCGTGTGATGCAGTGAAAAAAAAACAACGTTGCATTACGATCCTCAAAGATCATTTCACGACACTGCGTACGATGTTTATGTATTTAACGTACAGGAAAACAGCCGGAGGAGAAATAAATCAGCTGGGGAATGAGTAATGTAATAAACATTAATTAATGAACGATTATGTCAGTCAGTTACGGAAGCAACGACGATACATGGGGAATCTCGGAAAAGCGTATTTGGACGTCACCATTTCAGCACCCAGCCCTATGTATATAATGAACATATTATGTACATTATGAAGGTTTAATATGAATGTATGGTACGCATTATGAACATGAACATACATTCGGCTGATTCGTTTCGCAAACATTTTGGATGATCAATATCTAGGGTCTAGATATCTAAGTGTATATCTACTACAGTTAGTATATTAACTAACTGGGTGGAAGATGGAGAGAAATGGGGAGAAATGGATGAGTGGCTGTCACATATGAATGCAAATCACAAACTGGACCAAAGTGATGCCATAATGAAGTGTTATTATGCATGTAGTGTACACCAATCGAGCATTTCTGTGCACATGTAAATCATAGGTGGCTTCCAGAAAAAAAATTCACAGAGTCACAGATTTAACCAAAATTCAAAGCAGAAGCAGCTCTACAGTGTCTTCTGGGATTGAGGGAATGGAAAACGGAGGAGTGGCACACACTACATATTGATTTAAATTCTACGTTTCAGCGCCATAATCCAGTAAAAAAAAAAAAAAGCCTAAATGAATATTTCATGCAATAACATAGTGTGTTCAAGTGTCCTAATGTGTTATGGATGCGTTTCTAATCTCTGTGACAATCCTGAGGTCACCAGCTAGACAACAAAATTAGATGTGTCTGATGGAAGGAATGGAAATTGGAGTGTGCGTTGATCACATATTATTTCAGATCACATTTATCATCTCGTAATCACAAAGCCAGGCCCGCATACTAGCTGGGCACTTTCTAGCTGATTTAGTTTTTCGTATTATGGCTGCACAGTATACTGCGTTTTAATCATCGTCGTGATATTGGCCTGTACAAGTCAATGTAGAATATGTAAATGAGCTCTCTGGTTTGAAAACCATATTTTTTATTATCATTAATAGATTTCCAGATAATCATTTTTTTAAAAAATTCCACAGATCATGCCATCGGAATGAGACAGAAAAAAAAATCTGCCATTGTTTTATCAGTATACTGTTTTTGTCCATATTGAGCAGCATTATGAGGATGTAAACCAATAAAATATGGGATTATGAATGTTAGCAAGAGAGCCAGATGATGATGATGTTGATGATGAAGAAATTATAAAGGGAAGAGGAAATAAGTGGTATGCTGGCACATTTCTAGACAGATCCCAGATTATATTAGAAACTAGCATTTAAGTCTACAGCAAAATTACACACATGTGGGATTAGTACAGAGAGAGGGGTCAAAAAACATGATGGAGAGATAAAATGGCTGATAATCGATAATATTTTTTTTTTAGATATTTACCTCACACAATCAACATACTAGCAACTAGCAACAGGCTCTACAGCAAAAGGACATCAACATATTTGATTTAGTTTAGTAGTTGCCATAAAAATGTGTGAGGAAAGAAGGAAAAAAAGACAGAGGTATTGGAAATGTGGGTTTAATAATTAGGTGAATGGTAAACCAGACACAATCACATTATCAGAAATAAATGCTAGTAATTAGTAACTGTGCTTTAGTCTAGAAAAAAAGCAACCTGTTTAATCCAAAACGTGAGATTGGTACAGAGACAGACAGAAAAACGATGGAGGGAATGAAAAATGGTGGCTAATCAAAGATATTGGGGGATATTTACCTCACACTATCAAAATACTAGCAACTAGCAACACGATCTACAGCAAAAGGAGATATATTTGAGTTATTTAGGTAGTAAATATGAAAATGTGTGAGGAAGGATGAAAAAAGATCGAGGAATTGGACCAGTGGGTTTCATTAAAAAAAAATACACACAGCATACCAGACAGAATCAATATCAACAATCAAATATCAATCACAGTGTTAGCAGTTAGTAACTAGCGGTTTAGTCTAGAAAAAAAGGTGACCTATTTAATCCATTTAAATACAAATGCGGGATTGTTACAGAGAGAGCGAGAGATGAAAAATGATAGAGGAAAGGGGAAAATGGTTGCCAATCGAGGATATTTTTTGACATTTACCTCACATAATCAAAATATCAACTAAATGCTAGCAACTAGCGAACGCATCTAAAGCTAAAGGCAATATCGTTGATTTATTTAGGCAGCAAATATAAAACTGTGTGAGAAAGATGAAAAAAAGATGGGTTTCATGAAAAATGTTTTTAGACACAGCTTAGAAAGCAAACCAGGCACAAGCACAATATTCACAATATCAATCAAAGCGCTAGCAATTTGGTCTAGAGAAAAAAGATGACCTTTTTAATTCATTTAAATGTAGAGCGAGAGAAAGAGAGAGATGGAGGAAATGAAAAAGGGTTGCTAATCAGTGATATTTTACCTCACACATTCAAAATGCTAGCAACTAGCAAACTGCTGGTCTGGAGCAAAACAAGACATTGAAATTAAATGTAGGTAGTGAATATAAAAACATGTAAGCAAGGAAGAATAATTACGTGAATGGTACCCCAGACACAAATGACGATATCAGTCAAAAATGCTAGCAATTAGTAAGTAGCACTTTGGTCTGGAGCAAAACGTGACATATTTAATCCGTTTAAATGACGGTGTCGGGTTGTTACGGAAACAGGAAGTACAAGAGAATGGAATTTCATCACATACTTCTATATCTATCCAAAATGCTAGTAATTAGTAACTAGCGGTTTACAGTACAGTGCTAAGCACATGTACCTCAGTGTTTGGACCTCAAAGCACGTTGCGTTAAACATTCCAGGGCCCAACCCAAAAAAACTCACATTCCACAGGGTCGGAGGCTTACAGCTAGAGATTCTGTTCGCACCAGGTTTTTAAATACAATGCCGACAGCATGATATCAATCTTGTATCAAGCACTAGCAGTTAGCAGCTACCCCTTCGGTAGAGCACCAACTGCATGTGTCTGATATGTTTAACTGGACAGAAAAGCTTGGTATCAGTTTGGAGGGATGGGAAAATATACGAGTCCATCACAGATGTCTAGTTTTCATATAATCATTTTTAATGGAAAAAAAACCCCGACACGATCATGATGTCAGACAGAATCCTAGCAACGTCTAGCACAGTGGATCTGATTCGTTTGATAAATGTGGTGATTGTAAAAATAAATAAATAAATAAATAAACACAAGAGTAAACGAAAGACGGAGCGGTGGGGATGGGAAATGGTGGAGTGGGTGGAGCGAGGGAGTGTTGCATTGCGGCTGCCATTTTCTCGTTTTTGTCGGACCGATCCGAGATGGGATGGCTGGAAGAACGAGGCGCTCGAACCGATACCAAACCTGAGGAGACGGTTTCTGAAGGCGCACCTCAGAACAGTTCTCACGAAATTCCACAGAAAACATAAAAGTGTTTCGAAGAGCAGCGCTTATATTCACCGCCTATCGACTGATACTGATTTGCTTTTTGCTGCCGTGTGTTTTGGGAAGCTTTAATCCATTTGATCCCTAAAATCCATTGAACTGTTCGAAAGATCATTCGAAAATTTAATTCAAGATATAAATTATAATTAAATGTGTTTATATTATGTGTTTTTTCCCCCCGCTTCTTAATTTAAGATTAAATTAGGGCATGAATTAGAATATTCAAGTAAAACTATAAGAAGTAAAACACTTTATTCAAATTCTACACTCACTACAATACCAGCAAAACATTTTTAAGCACTGAATATTTTATAATTCTTGGTTAAATTTTTTTTTTTTTTCAAAATAAAGAAATTGTATACATTTTCTAGCTATAAATATAGATTAAGAGTAGGTCCGCGGAAATTGAAAAATGTTCATGGCTGATTATCTTTTAAAAACTAAATCTAAATAGAAAATGCTGAAATTGAGCCTGTATAAAAAAAAATAATAAAACAAAATTACCAAAATAAAAAAAACAAACACGAGAACGTGACTATATCGACAAATATTAATTCTCTATCCTCCACGCATCACTCTTATAACGTAATATAAACATAATTGTTTCTGCAATTTCTCCATGTAATGATTAATTACGACTAATAAGCGGTTTTGAAATGTACAGCTTAAACAAGTGTTCTAAATATTTCTCCATTTTAAAAAAGAAATGATATTACATTTGAATGAAGCTGAATCGGCTTTTACAGGAAATGTGCCACTAAAACAGGTTTCAAAAATATATATAGAACTGAACATGATGTAATACACTAAACCAAAGTGGTACTTACAGGAAATGTGGAATTACACAATCTCACCGGGGGAGGGGGAGGAAATAAACCATCCTCGGTATTCCAGTTGCAAAAAAACAAACAAACAAACAAACAAACAAACAAACACACAAAACCCCCAACTTATAAATAAATAAATAAATAAATAAATAGGGGGAAAAATCAAAAAATTGTCTGTAGCTAAATTTTTTTTAAAAAAGTACGATAAAGGTGAGTTTTTAAGTTTAAGTTTTACCTCAAATAACAAAAAAAAGAGAGAAGTTTTAGTCCGCATGTTAAAGGAATTATGTATCTTTAGCTTTAAATGGAGACTAAAAAAATAAAAATGAAGAAAGTAAAAATAATTTTACAAAAAGAATAAAAAAAGAAGTGACATGAAAGAGGTCAGAGTTCACTTGGCCTGCTTGGCAACAAACAGAAATGGATAAAAAAAAGCGTCTAGACGGGTCAAGGTGCACGATGCCGCGTCCCGGACGCCCTCGTGCAACATTTCCACTTTCCCACTGCGGACGTTTCCGGAAGGAGGGGTCACCGGTGGACAAGTGCGCACTCTGGAGGGTGCTGCGGGGGCAAGTGGTGGGGGTGCAGTAGGGGGTTGAGTGGCGGGGAGAGAGGTGGGGGTCAGTGCTCCCTACTCGGCTAATCAAAGGGTATAGAGGGCAACGGGGCCAAAGAGAAAAGGGCAGAGCTGTGTGTCCACTGGGCTTTGTCTCCATTCAGGCCGCTGAGACGAGCTTCCGCTGACATTTCTCACACACACACACACACCACCTGGGGCCTTCCTGAGCCAAAAGCCAAAAGCTCTGTCCTTGATTATGGAACGTGTGTTTAAACAGACACGCAGGATAGACACGACAAACACACCGAAATGTCCCTCACGATCCTCATGAAAACCTCATGAGAGAGAGAGAGCGAGAGAGAGAGAGATGGAAAATAATGAACGTCTTCAGTTCTCTTCCTTTTTGCTCAGAACAACAGAAACAGTGATTAAACACATCTATGCATCAATCATAATCTCAGCTCCTACTAGCTAGATATTTCACGTACGATGAAAATAACATTTAAATTGATCACTAGTGGAACTATGTTCAGCGTGAGCTATAAAGTTGCTGCGTCGACATAACGTCACCGACAGTCCGAATCGGGATATGAATACAAAACACGTGTGTGATCTGACGAAGAATCCCAGACCCATGATGGTACCTTCCGATGTCTTCCATCAACACGCGCTTCCTTACACGTGCGGCTGGGTAGAGGGTGTCGACCCGCTGAACGAACGCAGTACCCTTTACAAAAGTCCTAAAATCTCAAACGTGTCGCACTGTAATAGTAAAACAATCGAAACAAGAAGTGGCGTCAACTCTCACCAACACGAAACCAGTTAGCTCCGGTTCTCTAAATGCATGTTGAGGACATTTTTATTAGGGATGCACCAATACCACTTTTTTTCAGACCAAGTACAAGTACAAGTACTTACATTTGGGTACTTGCCGATACCAAGTACTGATATGAGTACTTCACACTTTTCCGAATGCCCCACGTCATCAAACGCACATGCTACAGCTTGACCAGTGAGAAACCCCCTAAACTGCGTTGCTTGTAAAACGACTCTCTGGGGAGTAAAATCCTCATCAAATCAGTGTGTTGTTAAACTTATAAGAGACATTGGGCTGACACTGCTAGTCCAAATATCGGTGGTGAAGCTGAAGGCCGAAATGTCCTGCAACAGGTTCCTGATGTGCTTTTTCACCAAGTCATGCAGCTTTAGTAATGTGGTATCTGTAATGTGGTGATGGCTGGGAATCTCATACTTTGGCTCAAGTACACCAAGAAGACGACGAAATCCTGTATTATTTACAACTGACAACTGATCAAGAGCAATGAACTGGGTAAGAGCTTCTGTTATTTTTACTGCCCGTCGGTTGTCTCTGGACATTTTCTCTCGCTTCTCCAGCGTTTGCTGCAAAGTTGGTTGTTGCTGTTTCCCTCTGCTAGCATTAGAAAACTCTTTGCACTCGGCGTTATGTTTGTTCTTTAGATGTTTAATCAAATTGCTTGTGTTAAATGAGCTATTTTTTACCCCTCCTCTTGACAGTTTAGCAGAGCATAGTTTGCAGTCTGCTCTACTTTTATCATCATCACTTATCTTAATATATCTCCAAATTGCTGACATTGCTCCTCTTCTGACTACCCGCTCAACTGACGAGAGGTTAGGCTATGTCACGTTGTCATAAAGTGGTATTGGTGCGGTTGTATCGGGGTAGTTTTACAAGTACAAGTACGAGTACATGAGCACAGTATCGGGCCAACACCCGAGTACTGGTATCGGTATCAGTGCATCCCTAGTTTTTATTTTATGTGCTGAGGTGACATCTGCACCCTGACATCAACCGCAGAAAGAAGATTACAGAATGGCCGCTTCCTGTTTTCAACAACAACAAAAAAAAAGAGTCTAAAATGGCGGCTTCTCCTCTAAACGTCTGGGAATTTTTACGTCTTCGTAACGATCGCGCTCGTCTGGTAGGAGCGGTAACCTGTAGTGCTAAAACAGTCTTAAGAGTCTAAATCTGTCAGGTAATCCACACGACAAAAAAAGGTCAATATTTCCGACTTTCTTCTACATTCATGGAAGGAGTCTCCAGTGTCAGCGTTTGTAACCGTCAGTAGGTTTTCCGACACAAAAAATCAGAAGTTCAGCCCTTTTGGCGGTCTCTCAGTAACATGGATATTCCACGACGTGTAACTAGAAATGGATAAAAAATATGATGTGTTGTTCTTTAATGAATAATGAATGGAAATTGCTGTGGTGTGAGAGGAATAAAACAGTTCAGGGTGGAAACAGTCACTCCGCTTCAACGCAAACACACACACACACACACACACAGACCTGATGCTGTTAGCTGTGTTTTGATCAGCGATCATGCTGAAGTTGTTGTGATGCAACATGAAAGTGCGGCAGGTGAGATTTCACACCGGAGCGACACGTGCACGTTCACAACCGTTCACACCGTCAGATCAATCTGCAGATGAAAGTGAACGTACGTTACCAAGAGCTTTACACTTTCTGGCAAATCATTTATTATTAATAGTTTATTATTTACTATTTAAAAAAGTAACTTGTAGTATTTTTTTTCCTGTTGATTTAAAAGTTCTTTTTTTGTGATGCGGTGGTTTTGTGGTGATTGATAAAGCTGCGCGTTTGCCTGGAGCAGCTGCTTAATGAAAGTGTGAGAGTGTGAAAGTCTGCACCGTGGTTTATTAAACACACACACACACACAGAGGACAGGGAGAATGTGAACACCCCCCCCCCCCCCCCCCCCCCACTGAGTGTGCACAGGGATGTGTTACACGCTCACACAATTAAACCCAGAGTGGGATTTCCCAGGACGAGTGAGGTGAACGCTGCGAGAGGAAGAGTGGGATAAAGTCCGGATCAGTTTTTTTGCCCTGCTGTCAGAGGATAACGCAGAAGAAGATGGGATCAGGGTTTAGTTTAGAATTGTCACAAAGGTTTCATTTAATCTGGTTGGGAGAAATAATAAGAACAAACAAAAATAGCAGTAAGCATTCATAAAAAAATCTCACATGACTGGAAGGAAAGAAAGAATGGCAGTGAAGAAACACTGAGAGAAATACAAGTAAAAAAAAGGAGAGAGAGACATAGAGAGAAAGAGAGAGAGAGAGAAGCAAGCAAACAAACAATAAAAGAAAGAAAGAAAGAAAGTCCAATTTACACTGCAAGCAGCATTTCCCGGGGCCAAGCACCCAGACTCAGTGAGATGCACATTCGCAGACGTGCTACAATTGTTCCCCAAACGACCACAAGAAAACAGAGTCATAACTACAGGCAAAGGGATTCAAGAGTGATTTGTAGTTTCACTCATGATGTGTATGTTTTGAGAACGGACACGGACAGGGAAGGAGGAAAGGGCTAGATGGGCAGCAAGGTGGCATTGCTGCTGCAGCTGCCGCTACTGCTCTGACCTGTGCTGTTGTCTGTTGCTACTTTGACCTGTGGTCGTGATTGCTACTGATCTGACCTGAAATTTTTCTTTTGCTTGCTAAATCTAAAGCATTTATGCTTTTTTCTCATCAGATGGCCTTTTCTCAGTATGATGTGAGTCAAATTCGGTGAACATTTGGAGAAGTACTAGCAAAAATGACAGTTAGATGGAAACATTTTGGCATGTTATTGTAACTTTTGACCAGTAAGTGGCGCCAGCATGAAATTTGTTACATAGCCTCGGGGCATGGTCCTGAACACGCCTACCAAGATTTGTGTCAGTGTGCAAGGTGGTTGCTGAGATACAGCCTCACTCCCTGTTTGGCATCTTCGCCTTCAGATTTGTGGTACAATACAGGCAAACCTTTTGAATGTCAACATTTGTTTCCATTTGTCTCCAACTTTCATCCAGGTTGGTTTGAAGATGTTTTATGCCAAATTTGGTGTTGACATAATTTGTAGGAGTAGCAAAAAACTGTTTTTGACAAAATCCAAGGAAGTACACTTGAATTTCAGATGTTGATGTGCATTCAATTCGGCATACTCCAGAGAATCATAGGAAAAAAGAACTGTACATTTAGCACAACTTGTCAAATGACATAAGGGGAATACATTTAAGTTGTTACAGTTCTTGACCACAAGGTGGCGCAGTCCTAGAGATACTTATCAAGTTTTGTGATGACGCGTAGATCCATTGTAGAGATACTGCCTCACATCCTGTTTTTTGCATTTGTCAGTGCTTTACAGGAGAACAGTTTCGAATATCACAATTCCTTTGATAATGTTTGTTCGGACGGGTCTCAAGATGATGGGAGCTAAAATGGTGAAGATTGGACAAAATCTGGAGGAGGAGTAGCACAAATGGCAGTAAGCATTTCTGTCACGAAATTTGTTGCTTAGCCTCAGGTCATGGTCCTGAAGCTACCCACCAAATTTTCTACCAGTGCACAAAGCTGTTGCTGAGATACAGCCTCACTTCCTATTTGGTGGCTTCGCTGTCATATTCATTGGCCCATTACGGGCAAGTCGTTTGGAGGATTTAAAATTCTTTTCAGAACTTTTGTGATGCTTACTCTGAAGATGGCGTGTGGCAAAGTTTGTAATGATTGCACAAAATTTGTAGGAGCAGTACCAAAAAAAATATTTTGACAAAATCCAAGATGGTGGAAATCTAATGAGGGAATCCAGGGATGCTTGGCTTTGAAGATGTTTTGAAGAAAACTCCGCAACACCTTCTGACCAATCAGAATACGGAATCCAGCAGGTGTAAATGAGATGATTTGCTATTCGGATAGTTTGATACACAATGAAATCCAGGATATTGTCTGCGGTTAGTCTCTTCGGCTTCGTGTCAGTTATCTGCTGGTCTGTTGTTCTTACGTTCCTCCAGATAATGTTACAAAGTCAGAGGTTAACATTAGCTGATGTTCTGTGTTAAACGAGTGAAGGTAAAAGAGAGGTGGTGAGTGATGAAGCGGTGAGGTGACCTCTGCTATCTGCCCGCTCTCGGTGCTCGAGGTTAATCCTCTTCGGGCTCTAATTGATAGGAGATAACTCTGACACCGCCGTCGAGGCCGTGTTTACTCGGAACCTGAAGCTGTGTGTGTGTGCTGAAACGTGAAATTAATATTGTGTGTGTGTGGGCTCTGGCTTATCGATGGGCCGCAGCTCTAACGTGGCGTTTGTGAGGGTGCGGTCGGAGCAGGACTTTAATCACTCGTTCACGTCTCGCACCTGTTCACACACCAGGATTGAAAAGAGTCTGCTGCTCGTTAACGACATCCACAATGAACAGTGTGTTAATGCTTTAAAGAGCTGAGTGTTAAGTCGCTGGAATGCCTCGAAGATCTCACAGGACTCTCGGGGGACGAGTGGAGAGTCGGAGAGACGACAGAATGGTGATGTTAAACTACACCTGCATGTGAGCAACGACATCCGGCGCTTTTAAACAACGATGAAGGGGGGATAAAAGAATGGGGAAAAAATGCTTTTCAGAAATGTCCAAAACTTCAACAAACAGATGAAAAAAAGGAAGAAAGAAAGAAGGCATGATAAAAACAATCAAAGATATAGAAGAGAAAAAGTAACAACGAGGAAGAAAAAACAGTATGTAAGGCAGAAATAAATAGGCAAACAAGAAAGAAATACAAAGATTAAAAAAATAAAAAGATAAACAACCTAACAAAGAAAGAAAAGTGCTCAAAAGAAAGAAAGAATATAAAGGATAGAAGAAAAAGAAATGAGACATAGTGAAAAAACATTGTGTGTGTGTGTAAATATTTCCAGGAGCAGGAAGATTTATTACATATTTATTACATGCTTATGCTCTACACTTATTGCCATGCTGATAATATATGCAGCTTCAAGTTTGAAAAGAAAGAAAGATAGAGAGAGAGAGAGAGAGAGAGAGAGAGAGAGAGAGATGACAATGAAAGGAAGCATGAATAAAATGTCTCCAGTGACTCAGACTTCCGGCTTTCTAAATTAATCTTATTTACAAGCATGTCAGTAATATCCAGTTATTAAAAGCGTATAATTAATAATAAAACAGGATGATGATTATTGTGTAGAACCACAAATAGGACGATGATTAGCATGTAGAACCACAAACAGGACGATGATTAGCATGTAGAACCACAAACAGGACGATGATTAGCATCTAGAACCACAAACAGGACGATGATTAGCATATAGAACCACAAACAGGACGATGATTAGCGTGTAGAACCACAAACAGGACGATGATTAGCATATAGAACCACAAACAGGACGATGATTAGCGTGTAGAACCACAAACAGGACGATGATTAGCATATAGAACCACAAAGAGGACGATGATTAGCGTGTAGAACCACAAACAGGACAATGATTAGCGTATAGAACCACAAACAGGATGATGATTAGCGTGTAGAACCACAAACAGGACGATGGATAGCATGTAGAACTACAAACAGGATGATGATTAGCGTGTAGAACCACAAACAGGACGATGATTAGCGTATAGAACCACAAACAGGACGATGATTAGCGTATAGAACCACAAAGAGGACGATGATTAGCGTGTAGAACCACAAACAGGACAATGATTAGCGTATAGAACCACAAACAGGATGATGATTAGCGTGTAGAACCACAAACAGGACGATGGATAGCATGTAGAACTACAAACAGGATGATGATTAGCATGTAGAACCACAAACAGGACGATGATTAGCGTATAGAACCACAAACAGGACGATGATTAGCGTATAGAACCACAAACAGGACGATGATTAGCGTATAGAACCACAAACAGGACGATGATTAGCGTATAGAACCACAAACAGGACAATGATTAGCGTATAGAACCACAAACAGGATGATGATTAGCGTGTAGAACCATAAACAGGACGATGGATAGCATGTAGAACCACAAACAGGACGATGATTAGCGTGTAGAACCACAAACAGGACGATGATTAGCGTGTAGAACCACAAACAGGACATTGATTAGCGTGTAGAACCACAAACAGGATGATGATTAGCGTGTAGAACCACAAACAGGATGATGATTAGCGTGTAGAACCACAAACAGAACGATGGATAGAGTGTAGAACCACAAACAGGATGATGATTAGCGTGTAGAACCACAAACAGGATGAATATTAGCGTGTAGAACCACAAACAGGATGAATATTAGCGTGTAGAACCACAAACAGGACGATGATTAGCGTGTAGAACCACAAACAGGACGATGGCTAGTGTGTGGAACCACAAACAGGACAATGATTAGCATGTAGAACCAGATACAGGACAGGCAGAGGAACAGGAAGCAGCAGAGAAACAAACAGATGATGAGGAGAAGGTAAAATAAAGCTCTAGAATGGACAAATTGGAGCGCTGTGTCATGTTCGGCTCTAATTTGCGCGACATGGTGACCAGAGGAAGGTGCTGAAGGTCTGAAGTGAAATCTCTCAGCTGAATGTAGCTGCCAGTGCGTACAGGTGTTCAGCTGTGTCACGCGCTTCTGCAAACAAACTCCTCCACATTTCCTAGCCGCATTTATAGCTGCTCTTACATAAGTCAGAACAGGAACTGACTCGTTTCTCAGACAACACTGAATACTGAGAAAGAAGGAATAAAACAAAAGCATATAAAAGAGAAAGAAAGAAAGAAAGAAGGTGCACAAACTAGAAAGAAAGGAAAAAAGAAAGAAGAGCGCAAAAAGATGTGGAGAGATATTTTTTCAAAATGAGAAAGAAGATAAAAATTGAAATAACATTCTTCCCCAATAACGGAATGTTACAGATTGTTTTATCTCGACCGGTCTATTTGTGGAAATAAATAAATAAATAAATCAGGCAGGCGTATGAGAATTAGAAATCTGTCCACCTTAAATGCGTACGTACGTCTCATCTGAAAACTAGAATGGTGTCTGTAATGTAATGAACCAAAACACTGCAGGCACGAGAGCACCTTGTTATATTAGCGAAGCTAGTTTAATCGCGGTTTTGCGTGTTAGCATACCGCATGCATTCGCAGATTCACGAGTTCTGTAGATCACGATCGATTCATGTGAGCCTCCTGGGGCAGGGCTAAAAGGTACGACTCACCCCCACAGCGATATCTGTATCCCGGGGTGTTTTCCCTCGACACCACTGTGTTGTGGTGAAGTGTACTGTACGTGTTTCAAGGAAAAGCGGCTACGCTTGCCAAAACACACCCTGAGACGTGCGTGCGTCCTCAGTGGGAAGACTGAACGGTAGAGAGAGAGAGAGAGAGAGACCTGAAGAGTTGACTTCAAGCCATCATGCGAGGCAAGCAGCAAGGAAGAAAGGAGTCCCTGGGGCATGTAAGCACTTCCATCCTCTAAAGACTTCTTCGGAGAAATGTCAGAATAAAGACAAGACTGCGAGAGATAACTAATATATCCAGCGGGACAGAACGATGGAACACAGTAGGACTTGCGCAAATGATGGTACCTTTGCATTTTGGTCAATGGTGCAACCAAAATATAGTATGATCAGCAGGGGCAAGTTTTAAAATACACTCCTAAATATATTTTTGTTGGTTTGGTGTGTGTTTATCTGCAATTAACTGGTCAGGATTTCAGTGAAACTGAAGGCAATCCCAATCAGGACTGTTGGGTGCAAGGCAGTGATACACCCTGGATGGCATACCAGTCCCTTGCACAGCCTCACACCCTTTTGAAAACTCATCTACAGTTAACAGCGATTAAGAAAAGCAACAGAAATGCGAGGTATCATCGAAAGATCATGAATTCGAATCCAACGCGCCACGAAGGAACAGCCATTCATGTCCAGGAGCCCAAGTGAGTAAAATTGGCTGCGTTCGCTGGGTGGGAGGGATGGCGTTACTCTCTCCCTTGTCAATTAGAGCACACGCTGAACAATTGTGACATCACGTGTGCAGAAGAGTGCAGATAGCGTTTTCCAACGAGTGTATTATGTGTGACCTTGTGATGCAGCAGGAGCAACTGCGAGGTGAGAGGAAACCGGAGAATCCAGAGGGAACGCAGATATGGCGGGACGTTCAGGATCGAACCCTGGATTTGTGAGGTGGTAATGGTACCTGCTGGAACACCATGCCCTCGTTTCCTGAATTCATCCATCTATCCATTTTCCATACCACTTTTCCTACACAGGGGCTTGGGGGAGCCTGGAGCCTATCCCAGGGAAATCTGGGCACAAGGCAGAGGACACGCTGGACATGGTGCCAAATCATCACAAGGCACAATCACACACACATTTACACAGTACAGACAACTTGAAAATGCCAATCAGCCTACAACGCATGTTGTGGACTGGGGAAGGAAATTGGAGAACGTGGAGAACGTGCAAACTCCGCACACACAGGGAGAAGATGAGAGTCAAACCCCCAAACCTTGGAGGTGTGAGGCAAACGTGCTAACCACCGTGACCCACTTACTGGATTCATGTATTACTAAATATGAAGTATGGGATCTGCAGAACAACCCGAAAGAGACACCCTTGTAGCTTTGAGAATTGAGCAAGACCTTTCAAAAATTCAAAGTGAACCTTACCATTGTGTGGCCGTGTCTTCCGAGACACCCTAGCACTCCAACTCAGTCAGCAAAGACCAAATGTGCTCCCTTGGACCCCAGGCCATGGTAACCGTGGCATCATTGCGATCTCATGACGATAGTGTGAAGGCTTTTCTGTTGTGCCACTCGAAAGCTTTGTAGACAATTTCACTCCATCTTTGAACATCCCAGAGCTGGTGGAGTTCTGAGGATCACTGCTTTTCCAAGGTTCACTTATAGTTTAGGAAAGTTCCAGAAACTATCAGAGTCACAAAAGAGATTCCCAACCATTCTAACTTGAGATGTACTCAAGTGCCCAAGAACACAGTCTGAAGGCAGTCCTTGAGTTTTATTCAAAACTCTACACACAGATGATGTGAGGAACAAAACAAAATTGAAAAAAAAAAAAAACAGAAAAAAACAAAAATGTAATTATTTCTTCATGGTCCAGTTATTCTTTTCTAAACATTTACACACCAGTGTTGTTGAATTCTAGATTCTGATTGGTCAGGAGGTGTTGATCAATTTTCCATAATTTCTACAGGATTGTTTCTACAGTAACAAGTTAGACTTGTGTCCAATTGTTAATGTGGTGAAGGTTTTTTTCTCTTTTAAGGAAATGTTTCTTTACCATTTATTGAAGGAGTCTCCAGTGTCAGAGGTCAGAGGTAAAGCTGTAAGTTTTCATCAGGACATCTTCAGGACAGAGGAGTTTACGCTTTTGTGTGGTTTCTCAGTATTTGTTTTTTGTTTTTGTCTTATTAACTCTATGAAAGAAGAAAAAAAGAGTGGCTGGTGAGGAACTGGATGTTTATTACTGCTAGAATGTAAGTGAGAACAGGAACTAACTTGTTTCACGGATGTTCCACAACATCAAACGCAACCATACACAGATAAAAAGTAACCGTAGACTTTTTTATAACCGCTTGCCTTGTTGTCCTTTTTTTTATCACTTATCATAGTTATGATATAATGTGATGGATTCCCAAAATGTATAAACGAATTCTGTATGAATTTATGGTGTGTGGTTAAATGTTGGACATTGTGTAGCTATAAATACTGAAGATATCTTCACAGCAGTTGTAAAGCAGAAAAGCAAGGAAGGAGCGCAGGACTGATTTAGATTTCATGGCTAATGGAAAACTCGAGAGCGCAAAGAATCTTCTGGAACACTGTGTACCTGAGTCAGTGAAGCAGCGAAGTACTGGACAATAAGCCACAAAATCCCCCCTCTCTCTCTCACACACACACAATTATTGGCAACCCTTTTTTCATGTGAGGTTTAATATCACACACCAGCTTCTCGCATCGCAAAATCACAAAAAGCCAAAATAGTGGGTATTCAAAAACTATGGAGAAATGAACTATGTTTAGAAATCTAACATAGAATAATAATAGGGAAGAAAGTTTTGAACAAATAATTATTTTTTAAAGAATTCATTTAATATGGGATAAATAAATTCAACTGTCTGAGACGTAAAAAGGAAAAAGAATGAATATGATAACTACTAACTCATCGGTGAAAAAAACAACGCTTTTTCAATAGGAACATACGTACACGCTTGTAAAAAAGACATTGTTTTTCAAATGCGTATACAATCCATTAACTCCAAAATCCGAAAGCTGATTTAACAGATTAACAGATTAAAGTATTTTTAGCTTAAATGAAACAGTATGGCCATGCTGGGGGGAAAAAATAGCTGTAAGATTTTTTTTTTTTTTTTTAAATATCTGACTAATTAAAGTAATGTCCATACAGACTTAACTAATGCTATACAGATTTAAAGTGTTTTACCTATAGCTGCTATTAATTATTATTATTAAGTTCTGCAGAGTAAACTCGAATCATAAACATAACTGGAAGAAACTTGTCACTAAAAAAATGAAAAAGAAATAAATGAGAAGACAAACATTTTGAGTATTCGCTAAGATGAGGAAAGTAATTTTGAAATGTGATGTAAATTAAACAAATCATTTGGAATTTGAAACTGCTTTTCTTTCTTTTTTATTTGAAATTGATTATAACATTTTCTTTCTTTTCCTTTTAATTCCCTGATTCCTTTTTTTCATTTCTCTTTCTTCCGAGTGAGAGAGAAGTCATAGCAAAAAGATTTAATGATAGTGAAATTATAAGCACGTGTGAGGAAAGTCAATGGACCCAATCTCATTCACACGTGATTATCCTCATACAATTACAAGACTAATCAGACTGTTAATCAGACAATCTGCACATTAGGATTATTCACTCCAAATAATCTGATGAAACACATTTCTAGTGAATTGTAGGTATTTATATTTTAATGAACGCCATCAAATAGCTAACATTTTCCACCTGATATTAAAAAGTCATTAAAATATACGTTTTAAAAATAATTAAATGGCTCACAAAAGTTTTAAAATTTATTTAGAAAATAGAGATGTATCAAAAATAAATAAATAAATAAATATTTATTCTGCTTTCACAGAATTCAGATTGTTGAACTGTAGAGAATTTTATTTTATTTATTTATTTATTTGTTTATTTTTTACAAAATTTCACTTCAACATGAAATGACACAAAAATACATGAAAATACGACTCCGACTCCATTTCATTATGTTTAAGACATGACACAACATGTAGAAACAACTATTTTGATCAGACATTTATATTGGATTTTTGGATAACATTTCTTCTCTTAAACTGTAGTAATAAAAATGTCAGAACCTAGGAGAAACTTAGCAAATTTGATGAAGGCTTTAAGCTCCGTCCACTTCGCAAGCACATCACGTCATAAGTCTATATCAGTGCAAAAAAGTTGTTTCCTGTTATTATGATATACATATTTCTTTTATAAACCTTATAAGACAAACTAAGTAGGTTGGGAGCAAATTAAAACACACTGTATTTTTGAATATGCTTTCCTTAAAATCTTTTGTTTCTAAATTCAGCACTAAAAACCTACATAAAATTTTGCATGTTAACTCCTGTCCCTATTCTGAAGCTTAGTACAGAGGTACATTTCCAAAAGGTTGATTATTTTTGGATTCATGTTAGATTTTATACTGAAAAATTGCACTGTTTAATAACAGTACATCATATTTTCTTGATTTAGAAATAAACAAATGATTTTTCCAACCAAATTTAAAAACTTTTTTTTTTTTTTTTTTTTTACAAAGGTCTCTCTCTTTAATGTCTTTACGGTAAAATAAATATTTTAATTTTAACATCAACCAGAGAAGGTATTTTTCTGGTTTTATTACTAAGTATGCAAATGTATGCATGTTTACTTCAAAAAAACTTCCAATACAACAAATAGTTATAAGAAAATCAACTGATGATTATCAATTGTGATATCATATTATGGAATATCTATTGGTTTTTGTTAATTACCATGTATACCTGTATACTGCAAAAAATGGCATCTCAGCAAGTAAATATCTTAAATATAATCAAATGTATCTAGTATTTTCAATTATAGGATTCTAAGAAAACGAAATGATGATTATTAAACCTATTTTTGTACATTTTGTTACTAGTTTCTAGCTTGATATAATCTTGTTCTATTGGAAGATCATTGTGCTAAAAAAAAGTTCAAGCTTGAAACTACTAGAAATGTACAGAAATAGGTTTAATAATCTTATATTTTGTTGGTTGTAATAAAACAAAAACAGAAAAAGTGTTATATTTTATACAGGCAGTTTCATTTTGGTTAATTGACAGGTGAGTTTGTGTCACAAATCCCTATGTTATTCATTTTATTGTAATTTTCATTATCAGCTTGGTCAGATCTTTAGTATTTATGCTTGGTTAAAAAATTGATTAAAGATATTAAAGATGGGCTGACATTAGCCTGAAATTTCGTATCAGATTTTCCATATTTTCCATCATTTTAGGAAATAGACGCTTGTAGAACATCACCCATTAGGAAGATTTGGCCAAAAATAAAACATATGAACACAATGAACCTCTAGCTCAAACTGAATCAATCAGGCATGTCTGGTATCGGACAATTACTGCTTTAGCTTTAAAACTTCAAAGCTGCAGTTGAAAAAAAATTATTTTCATAAATACATACATACCCAAATTTTCATACACGTCTTTAAAATAACATGGTTAAGCTAACTTTATCATCAGACGCATCACTTTCCACTAAAATTTCACCTTTAAACTTAAAAGGGAGATTAAATTATATCAAAATTGAACTAAAGGAAAAAGTTATTCTTACATGACAGACTGAAAATTTGAGGCTAAATTTATGTGAAAACTTCTAAATTTACTTTAGTTTTTCCACTAGAGCTATGAAGCTATGAAGTTTTTATTTTAAGAAGATAATCTTTTCTCTGCAAAAGTTCTTTAAAACTTGCTGATGTGATTCAGGACTAAGCGGAGTTACTGTTACCATCCTGAAGTCAATTATTTGCCTATAGCAGCGCATCCTGTAGTGTTTTACTCCTCTTACACAACAGCAATTTCATAAAATTACAATTTTCTAATTATTAAAGAATGTCACCTCATACTTTTTGACCTATTTATAGGTACATTTAATGTTGTGGAACATCCGTGAAACAAGACAGGTTCTGTTCTTACATCAGCTGGAAAAGAAACCGAGAAACTGCTCACTATTCTCTTCTGTTATATCGGAAAACTTCAAGTTACAGCTTAACCTCTGACTGTTACAAAGCGCTGACACTGGAGACTCCTTCCATAAATGTTTCATAAACATTGCAAGACAAAAAATTCACCTTCACATGTAAAAAATTACGCATGTTTAAAAAGAATCTGTTTATGTGAAGTCCCTGTGAGTTAATCAACACCTTCTGACCAATCAGAATCCAGAATTCAGCTGCGTTGTCGTACAGTATAAATGACATATGAAGTTAAAATTTGTAGATACAGACAATAAATCGAGCTCCACCTCTGGCATTCAGGTGTGTGCATGTTTTGGTGGGCGTGGCTTTGAAGGGCAGTCAAGGAGATTTAGCTAACTTCAGCTAAGCACCTATGACATAGTGCAAATGTGAGGAAGCAGTTCATTTAAGATAGGGGTACAATTGTGTCTGTAATAATACAACCAAACCTATTCATTTAAAGCTGATGGTATAAAATGTTATATTTTTTTATTTCTTAAGTTTTAATTTGTGTTTACATGATCAAAACGTCCGCTTAGCTGACTCTTGCTTTGTTGGTAAAGTCATGTGGGACTGCTCAGTTCTGAATAACCAGTTAGAATGCTAATTTAGCTCGGAATAACTTTGTTCTACTTACTGTCAGTGTGCCACAGCACCAGGGGAAAATTTCCAGGATGACCTCCATCAGCCTGCAAATATTACAAATACAAAGAAATATTAATTGCAATATTAAAAGCTCTAGTTAAATAATAAAAGTATGAACAGTTACGCAATATACGGCAAATTTAATATCACTGGGGCTTCAAAATATCATCAGTAGAGTTTATGTTACTTTAAAACTTCCAGTAAGAAAAATTATAGCTTGAATTTTAAATAATTTTACTGAAGTTGGCAAATTATGCATTATCTAACCAAGCTTTTTACTTTTATCACTTTTTTTCTTTCTTTTTAAGTTAAAAAAAATCCATTTTAGCAAAAACTCTCTCAACAATGAAATAACTAATATAAATATATATATAAATAAATATCATGTAAGTCAAAATATTTAATTATGTAAGTATTTCACTGATGTTTCAGTTATATTGTGATATAGAATTTATGCATTGTTTTATGCAATGTTTTCAATTATATGAAAAAGCTCAGTATATTGTCAGTGTTTGCATATATATATATATATATATATATATATATATATATATATATATATATTTATATATATATATATATATATATATATATATATATACATATATATACACTCTACTATTCTAATTTTGTGATGATAAATTCTATGAATGCCGAAATGTATAAATGTCTCTCTCTCTCTCTCTCTCTCTCTCTCTCTCTCTCTCACACACACACACACACACACACACACAGAGTTAAGATTTCAGTGGTTGCTGAGGCTTGTCAGACGAGCAAAAAATACAATCACACACGATGTCAGATGTGGCATAAAAAGTCAAATAAATACACCCCAAACCCCAATACCACCCCCCCCCCCACACACACACACACACACACACATACAGAGCACACATTTCACACAGTTTGACAGAATTGTAGCTGAAACTTTGTGTAAAAAATGTGTGCACAACTTCTTCGGATTTCATTGCAAACAACCAAACAAACGGACAGAAAAAATAACGTGTAATAAAGTGACACTGGTCATTTCTCAATTCTCAGTAAAGTGTATGATCGGAGTATGGGGGGCGGGGGGGCACGAGTAAAAGATTTCATTGTAAGAAAATACCTTTTAAAAAATATGAATCAATTCAAAATTCTGTCAGGATTCATGTTTTAGTTTTAAATCAAAGTAACACAAAGCAATGGAGGAATATAAACTACTAATTCACCTGTTTAGCGAAAATGACAACTTAACATACTGTTATTTATCTAACGCGAAATGTGCTCAAAGAGATTTTTCACTTTGTGTACACGGCCTGCTTTTTATTTGTGCAAGAATATATAAAGGTATTTTTATTTAAATATTATAAATCTCGTAGAGGTCCGGATTCAAAATGCTGATCGGGTGTAAAGTGACGCATTTGTGTAAGTGTGTGAGTGTGTGTGAGTGTGTGTGTGTGTGTGTGTGTGTGTGTCTGAATGTGTGCGTGTTTACATATTTGCATATTTTTCTGTTTTGTTTTTTTTACACATTTTACTTTTCTGTCCATTTACCGTGACACTTGAACATCACTCCTTAAAACGTTGACACATCAAATTCATGAAAATGAACGTAATTCAATAATAAAAAGAAAACGCTCAACAAATGGCTGATGTTTATATCGCAAAACAGCGAAAAACACTTTCCGGACAAAAGCTTTGTGAATTGAAACAGACTGGGTACTGAACGCCATCTGAGAACATTCATAAAGAAAAAAAAAGGCATAAATATCAGCAGCATATAAAAATGTTTTTAAATTGTTTTTCTATATATTATAATTACACGACATTAAATTGCAAAAATAATAATGCTTGTAATTAGAGACATCTTGTTTTATTTTAATGCTTAAAACCTACAAGGAGAAAATCAAACAGAATGAAAAATGACCTCAATGCTGCATTTTATTTCTCTCCGTTATCGCCATTTCTTGCTGTCTGAAATTTGTACAAATTCAAACAGGAAGTCGTTTACGGAAAAAAAAACGCATGTCCTTGTGTGACCAACTCGCTATGATATAAATTGTAGGAGATGTGTACTGTATATAAAGGGCATCTGAGGACAGCGAGGTCTCACGAGGGGATATAAGAACACGTCCACTTGGCTTGATCCGCACACACACACACACACACACACACACAGAGTTCACACACACTCGAGGTACCACCGGAGAGCTTTTTCAGTGAACGGAGCGACACTTTAACACTTAAATACTCAATAATAAACATCGCAATGTGCCGAATATCTCGTTTCTGCTCTTGTTAAATAAATCGAATGGATGAACATAGCGTGAAGAAACCCTGACATATTAAACACGTAGCCGTAGAATTTAAATATCCTTAAAGCGTTCATCTTCAGTCATTACATGTACATTTGCGGATGTAATAAAGCTTTTGACAAGCCGTTCCTAAACAAATCTGTATGAATACGTGTTTTTGCATTGGTGGTTCATAAGCATAATTGATCTGAAACATAAATAGGTATTAGTCTGACACATGTTACGTATCACGTGTTTAGATACGTGTTTACACGACTAACTTGCTAATAAATGGCTAGGTTCATATTTAAAAGATTAACGTTAAATTCACGTTTGTGTTTGAAGCAATGCGGGACCACAGTGTCATTTAATAACGATAAAGAACCTCAGCGTAATTATTTGTTCCCTCAATTCACCGAATCATTGCGATCTCAAATATTCTAAGGAAATAACGATTACCGCTGTCATTTACACCGTTGTGTATCCTAATGGAAAATCCCCATATATTTCCACGTTTCTGATAAATATAAATTCTAACAAGCCTTTTGGTTGCTTTCGATTCTGCTTATATATTCGGATATTCAATTAGCAACAACTACAGTATGACTGTATGTAATAAAAAGTAGCACTAATAAATAGTACAATTACATGTTGTAAAGTATATTTATATAAAAGTCACATTCTGAAACCTGTAATGTTCTGCAGGAAAAGAAAAAACACACACAGTGCCTCCTCGTGCACCAAAAGCGCCAACTTCTTTATATTTCAGGAAGTGAACGTTTAAAGAAGGATGTAAAAAGGAAGTTAATGTAAACAAAGATGTCCACCTCAATATGGACCCTCTGAATATACACACACACACCCACACCCACACCCACACACACTCTCTAACATGAAGCAGCAAATTTCAGACACACTCACAGCGCCTCCTCACACACCGAATGACCAGTGTTGCCAGATTGGCCCGAATTCATTTGAAATGACTTACTTAAATAACTATATTTTTATTCCTCGTATACCACAGCAGTTCACCATTTTCACATTATACTTTTTTAATTTATCCGTTTATAGCTACATTTAATGTTGTGGAATGACCTTGAAACAAGGTCATTCCTGTTCTCGCTTATGTTATGGCAGCTATAAACACTCGCTATAAAAACTTGTCTTGTTACTGAGAAAACGCTGAAAATCTACAGACTGTTACAAAGTGCTGACACTGGAGACTCCTTCCATAAATCTTAAATAAAGCTGTTACTATAGAAATGATAACGTGTTCGAATTCAGAAGGAGCGTGCTCATTAATATAAACTGATGGTGTAGAAAATGAACCGACACCTCCTGACCAATCAGAATCCAGAATTCAACAATTAATAGACATCCACACTGGTGTTTTGATTATTATTATGATTATAATTATTATTATTACAAAATATTTAACACTGTGAAAATAATAACGAGAAACAGAAAGGGTGTGTGGCGAGATTTTAAACACTGCCAATCAAGCCAAGTTTGGACCAGTGGGAATCCTCTCTGCAGAGTCTGTATCAGAACTTCGAAAGATGACGGTTTGAATTAAGACCTAGTGTGAATAAACAAAATGAAAGTGTGTGTGTGTGTGTGTGTGCGTGCACTGCGCCTGTTTTTTATTTAGATTCGATTTTTTTTTTTTAAAGCTTAACTTCCAAACACGTAGCTCCATATAGTTGTTGGTCTTTGTTTCTTTGTTTGACGAGAAGAATGTGTACACGTGCTCGGTGTAAGCGACCGCTCTCCTTCACGCCCTCGCTCGTGCCCTATCTAGTGCCCTAAACCGCAGTACAAACACAATCTTCGACAGATAACAAGACTTCTCAGTTAGAAAGCACGATTCAATATGACAGTATAACAAATAATAACAGAAAGTCGTGATTGATTTGTCCAATTAAATATATAAAAACACAGTGGGACACTCCTAATTGTGCGCGCCCTTGAAAAGAAGAACGAGGCGATCTTACATGCCACTTACATAACGTGTGTTTCGTTGTTATAGGAAAATAGTCGACGTTAGGGTCAATTCTTTTAAATAACAGGATGTCCTGAAGTGTTTTATTCCTCTTACACCACAGAGATGTGCCAACTAATCGTACATTTTATCCATTTATAGTTACGTTTAATATTGCCGAACATCAATTTCCTTCACCAGACTCTCGTTTTTCTTTCTCATTAAGTTAATAAGACAAAAAAAAATGAAATAAACGCAGCTTGTCGTGTTACCGACGAACGCCAAACTCTGAGCGCTGACGCCGGAGACTCCTTCAATAAACATTAAATACACACGTCTCCTTATAGAAAACTTCACCGAATCGACAATAACATAGGCTACAATAATTAATTCCATTCATCATTAGCCGTAGATTGAATATGAACAATAGCTATAGCTAGCTATAGGCCTATAATAGCCATTAAAACTGGCACATTAATATAAAGTGCTAGTATCAGAACTACTGACTATAGAAAATGGATCAACAGCTTCTGACCAATCAGAATACAGAATTATGGTGCGATCAATAGTAATGTTGAGGTGATAGCAGGCAAAAAGGGTGTTAAATAGGTCTCTTTAAAAAAAAAGTATTTAGTCTGTAATGTTGGCAAACACGTTAAACAGACGTTCTGTTCCTTTTATTAGACTTTAAAACCCTCAATTTAAAAGCTTAAATACTTTAAAAAGGGGCTAGAGTGGGCGTGACTTACTGTCACATGGCAACCAATCAGGAGCAGCCATATTTAATTCCACAATAAGCGAGCGTGTTGCGTTTTTTAAAATAAACGTGTGATATCTAGAGAGAAAGAGAGAGAAAGAGAGAGAGAGAGACGCCATCATTTTGTGCTGATAAATGAACGTAGAACTGCGGTCACGTGACTGCAGGTGCGTCATCACCTGTGCCGCATCAGGGAGGACAAAAGGTGGTCGCGCGCTTCAAAGAGGGCGGGCTCGAGCGTTTGTCCGTTGAAGTTTAAAAGTGCTCCGTGACTACGTTACTAAGCAACGGCAAAACCGCAAAGCATCCATACATTAAAGACGGAGAAATGTAACGAATAAGTCGCGCGTGCTAGCCACAACAGCCTGCAACAATAACACTGTTATAACAGACACAGTGTGTATTTGTTGTGTTATTATTGTTGTTTATCCTAAATACCACTCCCAGCTTCGTTTTACCGTTAAACACGGCCACGCGCCATATCCGTGCTCTTACCTGTGCTTTAAAATGAACTGTCTGATGAAAGAAACGTCACGGAATTAAAAGAGATTTTAAAAAGTTTTCAATGCGCTACAGTTAAAATTGGATTCAGAGACTTCAGAAGTCTGCGCGTGCTGTCGGGTCCTGCGTATTTATAAAGTTCCGCCGAGTCTCCCGAAAGTCCCATCAGCGACATTTGTGCTCAGTTTGTTTCAGACAGACTCCAGACAGACTCCGGTCGGGCACGCTGTCTGCGCGTGCACGCGGCCGATGCGCGTTCACAGGGCACAGCGAGTGCGCGCAGGAGACTGACGTGATGCGAAACCAATGGCGTCCAGGAGTTAGATTCAACGGGATTGAAACTACCAATAATAATTTTTTGGAAGGCGGAAGGAAACCTAAGTTCCAAGAGGAAACTCAGACGGATGTAAAGCTCCACACAGGCTCTAGTCTGAGCATCAAGATCTAACTGTGGAAAGTGGTACCACTACCCTCGGCGCCACCATGTCATCCATAATGGCATATAAAGCTTTGTAATTAATCTATGCCATCTAAGATCGAGTTTTTCATTCATTTTTAACAATCGACATATTGCTCTATTTTCATACAAATCAAAGGAATATTCCTTGCACTGACATATCAGTTTTTAATGGGACGGGTGAAATTTCTTGACACAAATTCTCACAATGCAAAATTCAAAAGGAATCAAATTCTTTGGAAATTTTGTGCTTTTTTTTTTTTTCATTTTAAGCAACATGTACAGATCAGAGTGATTCATTCCATTAATAAAAGTATCAATAAACACACAATGAGTCAAATATATTAATAAAAATAAGAAAGGACATAAATGTAAACAGTTTAAACAAAAAATGCTGTGCTCTGAGGAGGCTGGTAACGTTTTAATGGCTTCTTTGTTTGTATCAATGCCAAACTCCATTTCTTTCATAAAAGCTTTAAAATTGGGTTTGTTTGTGAATTTGCATGTATGGATATAAAAGCTACAAGTTTTATTTTTGAAAATTTATGAATAAGTTAAACTGCCCATAGATGTAAATCAGTGTGCTGCCCTACAATCCCTGCTGAAGAAAAAAAAAAACCGCAATAGAAACCACTACAGAAATTCTATTGGTTTCCACTACAAATACCATTAAAACAATTAACAAATGTATTTTGGGCCATATTTTATTAAGATTTAATGGTTTGTATTGGTTTCCACAAGACAAACATGCCGCCAATAGAACCCAACATATTACCAGTGGAGACCCATGAGGACCATTATAGTTTCCATTAAAACCAATAAATTCCTAGTATAACCATTAAAACCATTAGAATTTCTGTAATGGTTTCTATTGTTTTTCTTTCTTTTTTCCTCTCTCTCTTTTTTTTTAGTAGGGATGGACTGGAGTATTCCTGCCTCACACCCAGAGTTCACCGGGATATAGACTCTTAGATATATTAGATATTATAGATGTTTTATTACTCTTCCTAACGTTTGCTTCAGTGGAAAAGAAGGCTAAAATGGAAGAAAAATAGTAGTAAAAATAAGTATTTCCTTTGGACCTTAGCCAACCCGACTTTACACAAACTCCCCAAATTTCACACACACTCACACAAATATTGTTGACTATGAAAGTTAATGTCTTCCCATACTTTTATGAGTTTACCTACAAGTCCAGAATAAATAAGTAATGGGGTGAAATCACAGAAAGAAAACTTTATTTCAGTGCCATTACTGTATTTTTGAAGAAATTGGTTAACTCTGTAAAAGCTATGAATTAATTTGAAAACGCTTTTTTGTTGTTGTAAGTACCATACTCTTATATATATATATATATATATATATTTAAAGACTTCTCTGACATTGCAGGTGGGAACTGAAATTATATGACAACATATAAAGCTCTTATTGTAGGGGCTTTTTGTTGTTGTTTTTTTGTTGTTGTTTTTTTAACTTCTAGGTGCGATTTCAGAAACGGACAAATAAATCAGAGGACATTTTGAATTCAGCATTTCCGCCTTTCGAGGCACCCATAATGCAACGCGCTACTCGGACCGGTCCGCCATGTTTGTGTATGACTTCAGCCTCGTCTTTGCATAAATACACTCACCTCCCCTTCGAGTCCCCCAAAAAACACCCCGCTAGCACCTGTTCCAATGCACTTATCCACCTTTTAAAGGAAATAAACACCCTGAAGACATCTGCCGTCCTTTGTGATGGCGGCCAGTGCCCGAGGTATGAGATATTAAAGCGGTAAAATGTATTAACCTGTAATGAGACGGAGTATGTTAGCAATTTTTGCTAGCTGGTTAGCATGACGGGGTTTCTAACGCTTTATACAAACGGAGATAATCAGGTTAGAGTCCAAAAAGCTAAGCATGCGTTTTATTATGGGGTTAAACCCAAATTAGCGTATGCCTGGGTTAGCTAATGGTAAATCTATTGTACATGTCGTATCTGGGTGACTCATGTCGTTTCGTATAACTTCGTACATTTCCGGCCTCAGTCCATATTTATGCAGTTTATAATCCATAAAACTATCAATTTAAACCAGTTCACTCGCTGAAGAAGGCATTTTAGATAGCAGAGTTGACTGTTCTTGTTATGTAGGGTCTATCCAGTAAAGTAAAGGCTCTGTAGTGGCTAAATAATGCATTAAAGTGTGTGTGTGTGTGTGTGTGTGTATATATATATATATATATATATAATGTGTTATTTTCATGCCCTATGTAGTGAGCGTACATATGGACTAAGGAAGAGAATGAACCAGTTCCTTATTTTCAGATGTGATTAATTCGGCGATACAGGATTCATTATTTCTGTTGAGGAAACTGTGTAATCACTAATGTAGTGAAGTTTTACAATAAAGAAATGTGTATGTAACGTTAATGGAAGGAGTCTCCAGTGTCAGCGCTCCGCAACAGTCAGTGGTAAAGGCGTAACTTTAAGCTTTCTGAAGTGTTCCGGCTGATTCAGTGTCTACCGATTCAGGAGTTCATACCGTTGCGTCTGATTATTCCAGATGAGGAGTTTCATGAGTATGATAAACCGGGAGCTGAGAGGTCGAGGAGGAGGAGAGGAGGAGATGATGATGATGATCTGGACAGGTGAGCAAATGCCTGTTTATGAATCATTAGTAATGTGTTAAAGGTATTTTGAAGTTTCACTGCGCGAGTTATGCGTGTTATGACTGTTTCAGTTAACTGAAAGTAAGGTACTGTTACTACTACTAATAACAATAATGCTTTTTATATAGCACATTTCAATTTAAAATGGAGCTCCAGGTGCTTCACAGCGTTAAGTTAAAATAAAATAAAATAAAAGTAGTCAAATATAATATTAAAATAGGAAAATATATATTTTTTAAATAGCACTGACAAAAAAGTAACAAACGATACAAATATAAAGATGTAATAAAATATAAATGTATTGAAAAATAATAATAATAGTGACCAGAATGAACACCACAGTATAAAATATACTAAACATGCTTATTAAAAGTAGAATTAATGTTTTGCCGCACATCACAGCTACATTCCTTGGTCTTACCCGTTGCTATGAATGACTAAGGGAATTTGACTTGTGTGTTACCTCATATTTATACCCCTGTGAAAGGAAGTTGTGGTTGAGCAATTTCCTGTTCCTAGTCACCCAGGTGTACACACAATTTAAAATATCAATGGGAAAACACTTCAAATATATTATTCTCATATGAATTCATAGGGGTGCCGCCAATAATTGTTGCACACCTATATTTAACATATACATATATAATATGTATGTGTGTGTGTGTGTGTGTGTGTATGTATATATATATATATATATATATATATATATATATATATATATATATATATGTATATGTAATTTTTGGATAAACCTGTGTTGTGTTTGTAATTGTTTGATATCCATGAAAGCAAAGTATTTTTGTGAAAAAATTTTTTATCACAAGATTAAACAATAAAGACAATTTTTCAGCACACTTCTTTACTCATATTTACCAAGGGTGTCAATATTAGTGGAGGGCACTGAACAATTTTGATATATATACTTTTTCCATGCGAAAAAAACATTGTGATGATAAAATGCCTTTAGTGCTCTTTATGATGACAGTTTCCTCCTTCGGTGACTTTTCAGGAATTGATTTAGCATTTGCGAAACATTTAGAAGCCCCGCGTTTGATTATGTCTTTACCTGTCGCGCACCGTCTTTCATCCTCTGGTTTCCGTCGTAGACCGAGAACGATTCGGAGATTTGCGTGTTCGGTTAAAATGGAAATCATTTCTAACCTGATTTCTCACTCGACAGTGATTTGGAAGGCGACCTGCTTGAGGAGGACTGGCTTTCATCCAAGAAGGTAAACGGCTGTTATTGTAACTGTAACGACACCTGCGTTAAATACAGAACAGGCGCAGCGACCAACGGTAATGGTTTCTGATCCTCCCGCAGAATCCATCAGAGCTGTCGGACGAGGAGCTGAACGACGACCTGCTGCAAAGTGACGAGGAAGAGCAGAACACCAGGTTTGATACGAATCTGCTATTAAACAGTGAAGTGCTCAGTGCTCGCTGAAGGGAACTGCTTGCACAGCAGCAGGTTCTCAGCAACACCCAAAAAACCAAAACTCTAATCATTGTTGGAGGTTTTATTGAATTTTTTTGGTAAACATTGTGTGTGGGTTAGTGCGCAGGGTGCAGTGGTGAGCCTGAACGCGACGTTGGGTCTCAGCGAATCGTACGAGCTCCAGGAAGGAGATGAATATGCGGCAGAGGAGTACGGTGCGCCTGAGGGAGAGCAGGAGGAGGGGTACAGGGCAGACGAGTATGGGGATGCAGAGGGAATGGAGTACAACACGGGAGGAAATGAAGACGAAGTGCTGGACCTGCAGATCAACGAGCCGCTGGACGATGAATTTCAAGTGAGTACTTCCTGTTTGCCTTTTCATTGCGGAAAAGGGGAAAGGGCTGTTAGGTTTGGTAAGGAATCTGAACTCCTCATTGGATTATAGTGTGAAGGTCATCAAATTCAACAGAGAAAGTTAACTTTTCCGATTTTGCGGCATGTGATTTTAACGGTGCATTAGGCAAAAAAAAATATTTTATTAAAAATTTGGCAAGATTTTGGTCAATGACGGTTAAGTAGGTAGAGTTGAATACGATTTTAAAGGATTTTTTAAAAATTGCTTTTTAACTCCACCCCTGTTTTCAACTGTCGTACATGCAGCTGAATCCCCAGAGTAGCAGATTTACCAGGGAAAAAAAAAAAAAAAATATTAGTAAGCACTGTTATCTCTAATTCCGGCACGTTTCCTTCTTGACAGGAAGCCACATCTACACAGAACACCGTATCCCCCCCCCCCCCCCCCCCCCCCCCGTGACGTTTCATTCCAAACCTCTTTTGTCCTGCCATGTCAAAAAAAAGACATGTCCTCAGACTAGATCAGATAAGAAGCTGAAAAATCGTTAACCCCAGCCTTTTAAACTCCGACACGGGCCAGATGATTGATGAGTTTGTTCCCTTCTCTTCTCCCGTCACGTTATTTATTTATTTATTTGTGTATGTATCGAATGCAGGCAGGACGGGTGAAAGGGTTTCTGGGATGTGTAGGGTGTTGAAAGACGTTTTCGTCTCCCATACAAAGGATTTTAGATGCATATAAACACACACCGTGTGTGTGTGTGTTGGTCTGATATATTGTTGTTTACAAGGTCGCCTAACTGATGGTTTTTGTGTCGGAACATCTACACATATTAGTTCAACACATATATGGGAAAGATATTTTGTAAATGAACATACAGTATATAATTAAATATAAATATATACTTTTTTTGTGTACGTGTAAACATTTAAATGAGACCTGCGTGGTGATGTGCCTGTCACTGAGACGCTTGTACATGTAAAGACAACTTGGTCAGCGATACTGTAGCCGTGTGTGTGTTTATTCAGTGTTTCAGTGCATCGTCTCGAATATTTACATCTCATTGACTTTCAAATGAAGGCAGGAATACTAATGGGGCATAGAAATGTGACCAAGATCCCCACTGTTATGCTAATTCAACACCCCTCTTCCATCTCCCGTCGCCGCACACCCGCACGCGCGGTTCCTTTTTCCACGCATGACGTTAACATGTTCATTCCGATCCTCGTCTGCACCCGTGCAGGCTTTCTTCGTCATCATCATCAAACGTAGATTCGTCCTGTTTCACGGACATTCCCCAGCATTAAATATAGCTATAAATGGATAAAAAGTATGACACGTATCATCACTAATGATTAAAAATGAGCACGGTGAATTTGAACTTTTTTGCTTGAAGTTGGCGCTGCCTTCCGGTCTTTTCCTGCAGGTGGAGGAGCCGCAAGAAGTGCAGACTGACCAACAGGAAATGACCGAGGCGGAGGGGGGGGAGCCTGAGGAGGAAGTCGAAGATGTCTCGCAGGTTACAGAAGCAGAAGAGGTGAGAGATGACTGTGCGATAATGTACATACTATAACGCATGCTATTTCTAGTGAGTAATTTCTTCACTCGCGCGTTAAGATGGAGGCCGAGGCCGACGCGAAGGAAGAATCTGACGAGGACGAAGAGGACGATGAAGAATCCGAGCGTCTGCGCTTCAAAACCGAGCGCAAAGACCGCACTGTGGTCCGTCTCTCAGATACCACCAGCAAACGGCGGAACATTCCGGAAACGCTGGGTACGTCCAATAATGAAACTATCCGACAGACGTTTTATTATTGACCATTTGAGTTACTCATATATATTTATATATATTTATATATATTTATATATATATATTTATTTATTTATTTTTTCTTTTAGAACTGACCGAAGAGGCTAAAGCGGACCTGATGGAGTTTGAGGAGAAGGAATGGCTGAGGAAACAAGGTCGCTTTGGTGGACGAGGGAGAGGAGGAGGAGTAGGGGGAGGAAGAGGAGGACCTCCCGCATTCATTATGGGGGGTTTCCGTAAAGACGGAGGTGCAGGACGAGGGAGGATGAACGAACCCAGACCTCCGCTGATGCCGGTGAACTTAATGCAGGTTAACACTTATTGTTCAACTTAAACTCTGGATTCTGATTGGTCATGGAACTCTTGCATAAAATACTCTCTCAGAGGAAACACTCCGGTCTCCAGGTGTCAGAACTCTTGTTTTTAAGGCATTTGAAACATTCGCGACGTGTTAACCCTCTACTCGTACACGTCCGTCCTTTCAGGTTCACTTGCTTCAGCGGAACGGGGCGGGTTTGCTTTAGAAAAGTCAATTAGCTCTTAACTCTCGCTCTTATCCATGTTGATACACGGATTACCCCAAAACGACTCGGCAGGAGTCCATCAAAAAGCATTACGCCAAATTAAATCTGCACTTTGTCTAAGGATTTAGCTCTCTTTGCTTATTTTATTATTAAATATCCATCGAGGAGTGTAATCCCCACGTGTTTTTTTTATTTATTTATTTAATTTTTTTATAAAAAGTCCCCCCATGCTTTTTAATTCCTCTTACGGACGAGGAAAGCCGTGTCATGTCTGCTCCTGGGAGCGTGTTGCTTTTATTTATTAAAAAAACGCACACACAACACAGACTTCAGAGATGCGTAACGGTTTAATTGAATTTTTCTCCCCTTCGCAAAAAATCTTTCAGAAGGATTAGCTCAAAGCTACAACTTCATAAAGAAATGTTTCCAGCTGAATATTTAGCAAGAAAATTGTCTGCGTGTAGCTATAATACTAGACATTATAATATACATGCTATATACTATTTTAATACATATTATCTTGTTCTCTCTTTCTCTCTCAGCCCAGAATGATTCATCCTCAGTCCCATCGTCCTCAGCCCCGCCCTTCCATCCCACGTGGTGGTCCCGGTCTTTTCCCCACGCCACTCATCCCGATCCCCCAGCAGCCCCTGCAGTCCCTGATGCCTCCGCGGTCGCCGGCGCAGCACCAGAGGCCCCAGCAGGAACTGCACCCACCACGCCCACACGGACACGCACTTCCACATGCACACGCCAACCAGCAGCAGCAGCCCAAGAACATTCACATCAACCCGCATTTCAGAGGCCCGTCGTCTTCCTCACCTGTCCAGGGTACAGAAATTCCCAGTTCTTTCATTCACCCGGTTCATTTCATTCACAGAGCAGCTCTGAGTGAGCGTGGCAGTGGGTGTAAAACTACACAATGTGTGGGTAACATTCATATATATATATATATATATATATATATATATATATATATATATATATATATAAAATGGGTGTGGCTTTACTACTACACTGTGTACGGGGACTATATAAGTATATTTGAGACAATATATGCAAATGAGAGCAGCTCTGAGTGGGCGGGGCTCTACTACTACACCATATTTAGAAATCGATTGATTTTTTTAAGACCATATGCAAATGAGGGCAACTAAGTAGGCGTGGCATTACAACTAAAATGTGTATGGGAGTATTTAGGTATCTGTGAGACCATATATGGAAATGAGAGCAGCTCTGAGTGGGTGTGGCTTTATTACTACACTGTGTAAGAGGAATATTTAGGTATGGTTGACTGTATATCAGTTGTTTGTCTCTCACAGTTCCGTTGATGTCGCCCGCTCCAAATCAGCCCAGACCCAGCCTCGGCCCTCAGAGATTCCCGGTAAGCGAGCACGCTTCACCTCACAATAACGCAACACACAAGCGCTGTGTCTCAAACGGAGTACTGTGTGCGCACTTGAGTATGAGAGTACCTGAGTATTTGCATACGGCGTCCCCTGGTGGTGTCTGTGCTGTGACCTTTTCACTACAGACGGTGGTATCGGGGTCTATGTCTGATATCCGATATCGTGCACTCTTTTACTTGTAATAAATACTCTCATGCCAGGCAATAGATAACAGGTGGCGTAACCCTGGTTTACGCGGTCACGCAAATGCGCAAGCGAAATGTTAATCGGAACTACGGCATCTTGAAACCTGATAACTGTGTTTGCGAGTTATCTCGCACTTACTGACAAAGCATTCAGGGCGTAGAAAAAATTATGGGGTTTCCCCAGGAAATGTAAACAAAACGGCTTAAACAAATGGACGGATGAATGTGTGCCTCAGAGATATGCTGTGGATTGAAACATCGGTTAAAATGAATTAGTTGAGAAATGACTAATTAAGCTGCGCGCACACGCTTGGATAGGTGTAATAACTTTTGTATTTTATATTCCTGCAGTGTTTTTTTTTTTTTTTCCCTCCCTCCATATTTGGACATTATTTAAAATGCTAATGCAGAGCAGCAGCAGCTACTGTCGGCCCTCTGGGTGCCTGATTACCATCGATTATCATATCGGGATGTCTCAGCTCAATATCAGCTCTCTGATGAATATTAACACTGACTTTGTGAATATTAATAACAGCCATATATTTACTTGATTTTTATCCTGTGTGAATTTTATTTGCCGTATATTCAAAACTGTATATTCAGAAGATTCCAGATTTTTCTATAAAATAGTCAGGTATTTATATAATGTTATTAGCGTAGTTGCATTTAACTTGCTTTACTAGATTTGATTACATAATGCAAATCGCTGTTAGAAACATCAGGTACCTCGGCACCTGAGCTAACCCACCTCTTCCTCAAAATGGCCGCCATTTGTCTTTCTGTATTTGTTTTATCTCTCAGTCAGATCATATCAGGGCACATATTGACCATCTGAGTGTGTATTTGCTGAGGATTAGCGTGTTTTTAAATTTTTTTTTCTTAAATCATGCAGCGAGGCATTGTGGCCGTCTTTAAGCTCCCATTGTGTTTGAGCCGCTGACCTTTTTTTGAATCCCCAAGTCCACCATTCTTCCTTGCTCTGCGTAGCTAATCCGGCTGATTGACTTTCCCTTAAGTAACTTTTTCTCCAAGCGCACCTTTGCCTGGATTAAAAGCTTGATCGCATCTTAAGTTATTGGTAACGAGCTGAGAGGAGGTGTGGCGTGGTGCGGCTCTTCATGAGCAAAGAGTAATTTATTTAAGAGAATAAAAGAGTCGGTGATGAAGGGATTGGTATTCGGCAGAGAGATTAGAGGATCGTTATCTCAGGACGGGTTTTATTAGCTAACTTTTTTTATTTTTAGCCGTTCTGAAAACTTCAGCGGTCGTTCCGTAGCGATGAGGTGATGTCACCATTTTCCTGACTCTCTCAACTGCTGTCACGACAGTATATTCTTACAATATAGACTCGATTTGAATCATGCCGGGGTTCTCGAATGCCTCTTTCATGTGTCGTTGCCGTTCGGCTTGTGTTTCCTCTCAGGGCCCTGTGGATTTCCAGCAGCACCTCCAGGGTAATTTCCTCCAGCCTCAGAGGCCCCCGCCTCAGGAGCAGTGGAGAGGACCACCACCACCTCCACACCAGGAGAGGGAGCCGTTCTACAGCAACGGTAAACCCAAGGACGTGGCTGCGTCCCAAACAGTGTCACGTCTCTTCACTGGCTTGTTGACACGGACGTTAATCACACGAGACATTTTAGTTCATAATCTTTAAGCCGACTGGCAATTTCTCAACCTGCAGGGGATTATGGGTAATGTACAAGAATAACGCTATACACTCTATTCCACAGAGCCACGGTTTCCAGCGCAACCCCTGTTCGATCTCCCAGGCTCCGCCCCCCTGATGAACAACATGCTCCCTCTGTCCTTCCCTCAGCCGGGGCCAGGGTTCTGCCCCCCAGGCGGTGGAATGTTCCAGAGAGACCTTCCTCCTCCTCGCCCCAATTTGCCCCCTCCTCAACAGTCTCCTGCCCCGCCTGCGCCCCGCGGCTTCATGGGACACAGGCAGCCGTTTCCTCCACAGCAGCACAACGCCCCCTTCAGTCCTCAGCACACGCCATTCGGCATGCAGGTAACACACACGCGCGTATACACACACACACACACACACACACAATTAGGGAGGAAACAGTTTTTTTCAAACTGAAAATTCTCTCTGTTACAGACACTGTTTAAATTGTAACTTATATATTCAGTTCTAATCCTTTCTTTATTCGTGTGTGTGTGTGTGTGTGTGTGTTTGTTTGTTTACAGGGCCTAATGCAGTCACACCCTCAGCAGCAGCACCACGACCCTCCCCCACCTCTGCATCATCACCCGATGCACCACCACCAGCAGCAGCACAGACAGGAAGTTCCTCCTCTTCCTCATAATCAGCACCACCAGCATCAACACCAGGGCCAGCCTGGGGAGCAGCATCCCATCATGCACCTCTCTCACCCGCCCTTCCGTCAGCCCATTCTGGGTGGACCTCGACAGATGAAGCCCCGCCCACAAAACAACATGGGTCGCTTGAGAATGGTACGAAAAGATATTTAAAAAAAAAAAGTAGAAATAAGACGCCAGATTGGGGATTTGTAGTCTTAAGATTTACGCGTGTGTATGTGTGTGTGTGTGTGTGTGTGTAGGGGTCTCCTTCATCCATGCAGCAGCTCCAGAGCCACCCTCAGCGCAACAGTAACCTGCGCGAGCTCCCCATCGCCCCCAGCAACAACTCCCCTGTCCGCCCCCCTCAGCCGAGGCCCATGATCAAGGTCACTCAGAATGCCAGGCCTGGGCAGGGGGTTGGGGGAGGAGCCATTGGACGAGGGCGTGGTTCTGCTAAAACCTCCCCGCCTCCAGGCAATTCAGAGATGAAGAATGAAATGCCAGCCACACAGACAAGCACACCTGTACAAAAAACACCAAACACGCCTGTGCAGGTAAACACAGCCGAACACGCCTGCGCAGGGAAACACAGCCAAACACGCCTGCGCAGGTACATGGTGCCAAATGAACCTAGGTAGGTAAACACAGCCTTGAAATGATGTAAATCTTTTTAATCATCTCTGTTAGGATGAGGAAGAGGATGAGGAGACCCGTCAGTACCGGCTGAAGATCGAGGAACAGAAGCGATTGCGTGAGGAAATCCTTAAACGTAAGGAAATGCGCAGGCAGATGCAGGCCGGCGCGCGTAAAAAGGAGCTCCTGGAGCGCCTTGGGGGCCAAGCAACACCCCAAACACCCCCCATGCAACCCCAAACCACCCCGACTCAACCCCAGACCACCCCATCGCCCCCGTCAGCCACCCCCAACGGCGTTAAATCCCGCCTACAGAACCCCAGCATAGAGCAAAAGCAGAGCGTGCAGAACCCACAGAGACTCGTCCCACCGCTCCAGAGTCCCAACATCGGCGCACCATCGCCTCCAGAGGAGAAGATCCCACCGATCCAGATGCAAGCTAACACCGTAAGGAAGAGGACCGTCATGCAGCGCGTTAACTCCGGTGGCCTCGGCTCGCCTCAGATCCCACAAAAAGTGCGAGTTGTTAAACGACTAACGGGCGTGAGTACACATTCATCATCAGGTTGCAGTGCATAAGTATTCACCCCCCACCCCCACTAAAAACACTAGTCACTCTGAGAGCACTGTCTTTACTGTGAAGCATGGTGGTGGTAGCATCAGTCCCTTTTAGTTCCAGAATATAACAATACTAAATGTGTGGAGTGGTTATGCAGGGCACTGTGGTGTAGTATAATGGCTACCAGGAAAAAATACACGCCGTAATATGAATGAATGAATATGAAGTCAAGTGTCAAACTTCACCCGTGAGACACGGAGGCCTGATGTAAAGTTCACATCCCGCTGTGTCCTTTTAATTTTCTCTTCCTTCCTGTCCGGACTCTTTCTTTGTGTCTGAACAAAGCGAACGAGTGTCAGAGTTTAGTCGTTCTGACTGAGTTAAATCCATAAAGCCTCTGCGATGGCACTCGACTCTAATTGAGCACGCTCTTTACCTTTTTAAACGCCGAAATGGCACTCGTCAGAGTGAGCCGTTTGCCATTTAGATTTCGACAGCACCTTGAAGGCCTGCAAGTCTTCAAGTCATTTTGCCGTAAATTCGGGACCATAAAAATGTGTCGTTTGTGAAATTTTGTCATGGTCTCTGTTTCGTAAATATAAACGTCTTAACCGCGAAAGAGGAGAATTCTCGTCTCGTCCTCGAAAATGGATTGACGACGTTATCTTCTCCGTCCGCAGCCGTGTGACGTTGATCCGTGTTAAAATAGGTGTCAATCCCATGACGAGCACAATTAATCTTCTTCCTCGTCGCAGGTATCTCTGTTATAATACCTGCAAGAGGAAGGGGGGAAGAGACGGATATTCTTTTGAGCTTATGGCTGGCGATAAGAGTGAATGAAATGTTCACAAAAGCAGCGAGGAGGAGGAAGAGGGTGAGGCACGGCTGAGGGAATAATACTGCTTAGCATCCGACAAGCAGCTCTGGATTTTCTATTCAGCTGCATTAATCTGTCAGCGCATCAGGCGGGAGAGTGATAGCGCGATAGCGTCTCATTCAGCGAGAGCGACGGATGGATAGATTCACTCCTCTTCAGGGCAGGGTCAGAATTGTTAGTCTTTTGTCATAGTTTTCCTTCTTGAACGCTCACCTACAGCAAGAAACTGAGACAAAGAAGTAAGAAAATTAGATTTGGTGATTAAAGATCACACAGTTAATAAATAAAAGGAGGAACTCGATGTAAAAAAAAAAAATACAGCAAAAAAAATTGAAGTAAATGCTGCAAGAAACACGTTAAGAAAGGTTATGCCTCAGACGTTGTGTACAAGCAGAATAAGCAGACGTATCGTTATTCCACAGGGAGAGGAAGCTCCGCCCCTCCAGAATCAGCCACAGCAGGTGATTGGTCGAGCCGCTCCTCAGCAGAGACTGGGTGCCGTCAGGAAGGTCACGGTGGCAGCAGCTGGACCACAACAACAATCACCACAGCAGCAGCCTGACGTGAACCAGAGTAACCGGGTACGTCCCAAAAAATCCTGCATTTGACTAGCCTCAGAAGAACTTGGAAGAGCCTCGGGGACACATCGACACCGTTTACAATTAACAAGCAGTTTACAGTTCGTTTACAATTAACAAGCAATACAAGCTGATTCATGGGTGTACAGTAGAACTCATATTAAAGGTGAAGAAGTTTGAGAAAGAAAGGGAGAGCGTGAGGAGGAAAAAAAAAAGAACCACACACACAACTCGTACAGATTTTGTGTCTAGTTTCTTGTGTTTATTTTAATTTATTCAGTTATAGTCCATAATGGGTGTAGGGAAGGGGGGTTAACTAATAATTAAATAATTTCATAATCAAACAAATAAGTAAACAGATAGTCAAGCAGTTTTCATGTCATGTGATTGCCACAAGATGGCGGAACATATCACAGTATTGTTTTCTGTATTAGGAAATGTAATTGGTTGGTATATAAGCCGCATTGGAGAGTGTAGGAAAGTGTGTTTTTGTGCAAACTGATGGTGAAAATGACTTAAAGGTCATAGGTCAGACAGGAATCTGAAAGATGACACGTTAGTGTGGGCTAGGCCTCAGTTGCGTGTCTTGTCACTGGGCAGGTGGTGGTCTCGGGCCGAGGACGCGGTCGTGGTGCTCGTGGCGGTCGGGTAGCGCCACAGAACAGGCCGAGTACCCGAGTCGCTGAGTCTCAGCCCATCACGGTGTCTATAGACGGCCTGTCGTCCTCCACCACAGAGAAACAGATCAAAAACCTGCTCAACTCCATTGGCCCTGTCCAGGTACAACACGCATCATTCTGGATTCTGATTGGTCAGAAGGTGTTGATTTATTTTCTGTAACAGGACCATATGAATGCACTCATTCTAACGTTATTGTTTCTATAGTAACAGCTCCTTCACAGTGACATAAAGAAAATCACAATCTCTGATACTGTAAGGAAATGTTTATTTGACATTTATGTAAGGAGTCTCCAGGTGTGCCAATGGTTTAGATGATCGAATAAGCCCATCTTAAACATTTTAAACGTTTACATGATGCAGTAACACTTCAGAACACTGGGTGGCGCTAGTCGCTCACTTTTCTGTGTGTGTGTGTCCAGACTCGAGAGTGTCTGCTATGTGGTAATGCAATGGCGCCATCTTGTGGCCAAATACCCTTTTATTAAATCACTGTGGAGAGTAAATCAGACGTTTCTCTTCCTGTATCAGTGAATATTCCAGTTCAAAAGTGTTTTGTGCTCCGTAGACGTTTAAGATGATGCCGCAGCAGCGGAAAGCCATCGCCACGTTTGCGAATCCTCAGCACGCGCTGAGTTTCCAGCACAGCTTCCACAGGTGAGTGCGGTTGAACCGGAGTTTCCTCCGGTTTACTGTTTTTGTTTGCCGTGTTTTTTTTTGTTTGTTTGTTTGTTTTTGTGAACCGGCAGTCTCATTTGTACTGGCCACTCACCTGTAAGCTTTCTGTAAAAGCTGTAACGAACGAGAGCTCGTTAATGCAACATAAGATCTATCAACGTGCGTTCAACGTTAAATAAACTTATAGTTGACGCCTGCTAAATACAACAATCAGGAAGGCAGTACTAAAAATGGCACTACGCGTGTTTCGAAATCGTTTTTAACGGTACTTTAATGAGCTTTGCTGCTACATTATCGTTTCGATAGCAACAGCATGCACGCGGACTTGTATTTCAGATGCTTCGCCGAATCTACGATTTAATAATAAACGTACTAACAAGGTCCTAAGCGTATAAACGTCGATTGTTCTGAAAGGGGACGTTTATTTAACGTTTAGCTGAAGGAGTCTCCAGCGTCAGAGGTAAAGCCGTACATTAACCAGAACTTATTCAGGATGCTCACTCTTTCGGAAACACGGCAAGATGCGCTTTTTTTAATAAAAAACTTTGAGAGAAAACAAAAAAGAGCGGGAACAATGGTTTGCAGCTGCTTTTCGTGAGTAAGAAATTGTTCCATGACGTTAAAGTAACTATAAAACGCTTTTTAAAAAAAAGCATGACGATGAAAGCATCGTTCGTTAATGATGAAAAAAATCATAATTGTTGGGAGTTTAATTAGAAAGTGATTAAACTACTTTGTACGCTTTCTACAAGAACAGCTAGTCAAGCAGTTTTTTCTCGCCTCACAAATTACGATTTTTCGACTGTTGCGTTGAGACTGGAAATAAAACGGCGTTATTAATGGAGTGCGACTCGTCGGGTTCGTTTTTGTTTGCTGCAGGTCGCTTAAGTGAACGGCTTAGCGGCTAAGTTTTTTTTTTTTTTTTTGTGTGTGTGTGTGTTATGATCACGTAGGCACATGATCGATCTGTCCCACATCGACGTGACCATCATCGACGGCTGAGCATCGGGAACAAGAGAACGACCAGCGTAAACGCCGAGAGATCGGAGCGAGCTCCCGGAATCGAGGGCGCGTTTTACTCTAAAGCTCTCAAAACACTAAAGCAAGTTTTGGAGGAACTGATGGTGGGGAAAAACAAACAAACAAAAATGACAAACGACTCGGATTTATTCATCCATCCCTGGTTTCACTGAGAGCAGCTGTCCCTACGTTGTGTTATCCACTCAAGTGATAATTCCCTAAACTGATTCAAAAGTGGGGAAGCAGCTCTGACTGAAGAGACACCGTTTATTATTATTATAATTATTATTATTATTATTATTATTATTATTTTGACTGATTGATTGATCAGTAAGTGAAACGAGAGGAAGGCTGTTTTTATGCGAACCCGCATAGTCGATAACGATGACGCTCGATAACGGTCGCTCCCGTCCTCGTTTACACTTTTTTTAAATACACACTCCTGGACAAGATTTTTCTTTCTCTCTTTCCTTCTTTCTTTCTTTCTTTCTTTCTTTCTTTCATTCTTTGAGATGGAAAAGCAGGTTGGAGTTGGAGTTTTTTTTGCCGCCACTAGAGGGCAGTGTGCGAGTCGAATTGTTTGTAAGCCATTCGTTCACAGCGTAGTTATGTTTATTTGAGGTGGTATGGAAGTACATGTGGTTCGTATTTCAGAATGGTTCATCCCAGTACAATCACATTTTCTCACAATTATGCAATACGGGATCAGAGTTTTATTTGGAGGTCCGATTTGCAGGTTTAAATATATATTTTTATTATCAACGTAATCTCTTGAATGGCTAGTTTTCCACAACAGCTAAAATAAACAAAGAAAGAATAAAATTAATTTGTCTCGATTTCCTTCAGTGGAATGTTAGCAGTAAGGTGGGGTTTTTTTGTTGTTGGGGTTTTTTTTTTTTTTTTTTTTTTTTTTTTTTTTTTGTTTTTTAAGGTTTATACATTTAAATGAAATAGTGAAAACACAACAGTGGTTCTGTGTCCTGCCCGTGTTCCATAAAACGCCTATGGTCGTATATGTGAGAAATTCGTCGCCTCGTCTTTTTCAGTCAGACTGCAGCATTTCCAGACTGGTCAAACATGCTTGCTAGCGTATTAGCATTTGATAATTTTCGATACGTTAACGGCAACAAAGCGGCAAACGGAAATTTTTGCTAACCGGTGCGTGATTTAGCCGTGGTTTTTTTTCTGTTTGTTAGATTTTGAGACCTCAGTGTGTTTTCTCTTAGGTTTTTATTTTTTAAATACTAGCACTGCTTGCGGTGTCGCTATTGTTACGTCCCAAATGTTCAGTATGTTTCCTCAATTTGAAGGAATTTTCCACTAACACTCTGCTAATTTCACCCCAGCGCTTTGATTTTTTCCCCCCTTCTTCAGCTTATGTTAAGTGTATAATATTTACAACTCCCTCGTTTCATTTGCAACCGGAGCGTTAGATTTTAATAAGATTGAGTTCTAAAGTGCACTTAGCCTCATTTCCATTCAGTTTGTAGCTCTTGTTACATCCAAGCATTGCGTTTTGTGTCTCAGTCTGAAGGATTGTTATGCTAGCTCTGTTCTAATTAGCCTGTTTAGATCAATTTGTGGTGATTTTAAGAGGTTAGGGGTTTGTTTTTGTGTTTTTTCCTGAGGTAAAAATGTCCCCATTTTTATCAATTTGTCCACTTTGTTACTTCAGCGCACTCTTCCATTTCCCAAATGTGAAGGATTGTTATGCTAGCCTTGCTAACTAGTGTTCTAGCAGCATACAGATCAGGCTTTCTTTCTCTAATCTGTTCTGTCTCTTTCTATTTTATATCCTACATTAAATGGTCGCTGTTTTTTTTCTTCTTCTTCTTTTTTAGTTTTATATAAATGACCTGCTTCTTGTGCTACTTCTCAGTTTCGCTCAGCTTCTCTGTTCGAGTCTGACGGATTAGCTTGCTAGCATTGCGAACTACTTTGAGGTAATTATAGATCAGTCGTTTTTTTTTTTTCCACCGGGCCACAACGAGATTTTGTTTTGAATCGCATTTTCATTCGTTTTCCGTTCAAGTCCGGACATTTAGTGCTCCAGAGTCGTGAGGATCGAAAGATCGTTTCGCTAGCCTTGCTGACCATCCTTGTGAGTGATCGTCGTCAGTATTTTCTTCTTCGTATCCTGAGTTATGATGTTTTCCTCGGCCTTAGATGGATGTTTCATTACGTCCCCGTCCCCTGACTTTCACAGTTTACTCGGTGCATGTTAGCTAGTGTTTATTGCTATCTAGCGTTGTGGGCGATTGCAGCTCAGTGTCTTTTCTCCTCAGGCTGTGGTTTTTAACAGGATGGATGTGTTTTGCACTACATCACAGCGCCATTTCCATCGATTTAATCCGAATGAATGCCTCTTTTTATGTTTCGATCTTTTCGATCCCCATAGAAGCCGCCCTTGCCTTGTTCCTCTAGCATCAATTATTCATTAATTGTCTATTCTATGCTTGTCCAGGAGTCACTGCGTGTCGGGAGCAGCCGCTATCAGCGCTCACACTCATGTACATAAGATGTGGCTAAATTAGACGTTTGAGGAATACCAACTGTAACAGCAAGTGATTATTTTTTTTCTTTTCTTTTTTTTTTCCCCCCCGCATTATAACTCTGGTTTAGTTGTTTTTTGTTTGTTTTTTTTGTACTAAAATCATTGCATCGTTGTTGGATCGTTTTACACGTTCTGTTTAAAGAAGCACGCTTAAGCCAAAGGTTTATCTTTGGCAGGCTTATTATTTGAAGACGTTTTAAAGATTAAAAAAAGGAAAAGATCAAAAGAATAAACCATGGTCATGTGTATGCAATGTAACGATACGTATGTGCAGGCGGTTCACTTTAAAGGTTTTGTGTATGCGTGACGGTGGAAAAAAGTCTCTCTTCCTCATTTCACCATCTTAACGACTCCATCCATGTGTTTTGGGTTTAAGTGTGTGTGTGGGAGGGGGAATACTTTTTTCAATACTTTTTTCTTAGGCACTTTTTTGAGTTACTTCTTAAATTCTTTAAAAATTTTTTTTTTTTTTTTTTTTTTAAGCTTAGACTAATATAAAGAAATATATTTTTCTCTCATGAAAAAATTTAAACCCAACAAGCTATAGGTGAATGCTGCTTTCACGTTTGGCGTATTATTATTATTATTATTATTAGCAGTATTATTCATTTATTTAATACATTTTTTGGGGTGTGTTTTTGTTCCCATTATACATAGTGATAGTTAGTTAGCCAACACTAGCTTGGACTGGTAAGAGTGTTGCTATGGTTGTAGTGTGGTTATGTCACTTGTATTTGGGGGGGGGGGGGGGGGGGGGTAATTCAAACGTCCTGATTTGCTCTATATAAAATATATATATATATATATATATAAGTTAATTTCAAGTTTTTAGTTAGAAGTGATTTTAGATATATTAAGTAGCTTAAGTGAATGTCGGTCATTTATTATTGTCTTGTCCACAGGTATTCTCATAAACATTGGTAAGATTATACATGGATATCATTCTGTACGTGCATGCTGATTTTGTGCGCATTTTTATTTCATGTCACATTTATTTATTTATTCCTTTATTTATTTATTTGTTTGTTTATTTATTTTTATACATTTTGATCTGCAGATTTAAAGTGCACTTTAAGTCTTCATGTATATGGATTTAAAAAAATTTTTTTTAAATCCTCACGCGTTCAAAGCGTATCGGCCGTGCCGACCCGTGTCACGTGACACATTTCTAAAACGTGTATAAGATTTTAAAAACAAAACAGAAAAATCTTATAAGAAAGAAACCAGGGTTCATATTGAACCTTAAAGTAACTTCATTAGAAGTTTGTTAGACGTTTATTTATTTATTTATTTATTGATTGTATTTGTCGTACTGTGATGTGATTCAATTATTTATTTGAACGTTCTGTAGGATCTGCTCGTCATTTAGGAGACTTTGTTATATTTTACTAATTTCAGCCTCTGTTGTGTTTTTTCGCAGGTTAGATGTTCCAGAGACTGCCAAATGAGTGTCCCCCCCAACCCCCCCCCCCCCCCCCCCCCCCCCCCCCCCCTATTTGTTTTAAAGGAACGGTTCAGCGACAATTCCCCAGATGTAGTCGATCAGCTAAAGACATGTTTGGTGTCCAGTGTTAGCTTCTTCGCTTTCCAGCAACAAGGCTAATGATGATTGGGTGGGGGGAGGGGGGGGGATTTAGGCCTGTGTTCAGCTAAAAATATTAGCCTCATTGCTCCAGTGCAAAAGCTTCCATCAGCCACCAAGAGTTTCAGCTGATCGACTTTAAAGCGTTTTATTTATGTCTGACATTTCATCATGGCTAATTCATTTGGCTAAATTGGGCTAATAAGGTGTTTTTAATATCTCTTAAATGCTGACTTAGAAGCCAGTCTAAACACAGAGCCATTCAGTGGATTTGAGCTCAGAACCGTAAAGGAGCAGTGTGTAAGTTTTACAGCCCTCTGCTGCCTATGAGACACCCGAATCTAAAACATCTCCTTCCGCAAACCTTAGACTTCCCACAACCATTACAATTATCTTCGAGCTGCCTTTTAAATAATAAATAAGAAATGTAAACACAAAATCAGCCATTGTTTGTTTTTAAACTTGTCAAGTCACCTTAATGTTTTATTTTATCTGTTTTATCAGTCATAAAGCAGATATTCTTTCTAAATTTGGTTTGGGTTATATAGTGGATTTGATCTCAGAACCTTCTGGAAGGTTAAAGTAGCAGCGTGTCATTTTTAAAGCCATCCACGTGTTTGCGAGACTAGAACTGAAAGAAAAACCTTAATCCTCACACCGTTGTTAAAATTATGCTCAAGTTTCCTTTAAGCATTAGGGATTAGAACTCAGAAACTTCTGGAACCTTTTAATATTTTTTAAAGCCTTCGGCTACCTTTGTGACAACTGAAACAAAAAAACAATCGCCAAGCTTTCCTACGACTAAAAAAAAAAAAATCATAGTTAATGAGGTGAATCAGGCTTAATGAGAAATATAATAGGGAACCTGATATGAAGAGCCAGTAAGACCCATTAGAGTTTTGAAATTTTGTGAATTACAGGTTGTTTTTTTTTACGGGGTCTTGGAAATAATCTGATTATTAAAGAATTAGAAATGGTTGTAAACTTTACATACTGCACCTTTAACCGCTGAACCGGCACCTTTAATAGAGATTTCTGTCCAACTAATGATGGGTTTGTCCACAGCATGTGATTCCGGCGATCAAGTTTAACTTCTAATGCGATTACATTTCCCACAGGTCCAGGGTGGATGAACAGAATCACCATCCTTCTATCTCTGTCTTTTCTTTCTTTGCAGTATTGCTAAACCCTAGATAGAGAAATCTATGCATCCTTTCATCTCTGTATCGGCATATCGGCTCGGCTTCTCCACACTGACTGCAGCATTAATGTTCACATGACCTGCTTTTTAAAAAATTTTTATATTAAAGCAGGGAGGAGGTGACGTGTGGATTTCCTTAGTTTGTTTACCATGGATCAGTGACGCTGCACCCAAGCGAACATTCACACACTCGCTCAGAGCTCCAAGCGATTTGTCTGTCTGTTAAACACACACACACACACACACACACACACACACACACGTCTGCATTGTTGTTGTGGAAATGCTGCGTATAAGAGACAATGTACTGTACACACCAAAAGTCATGTGATCACTCGTTACTGTGTGGAGTAAACTGTGTGTTCCTAAACCGCTGTCATTGACGTGTCAGTGTGTACACATCCTTTTTCTGTCATCATGTAAATGTCAAACTAAATGTAAATACAAATCCAAAAGCAATAAAACTACCTTATACAAGTGTGTGTATTTGTGTCTGTTTTCTCATCTAGACAACAGCAGGGGCAACTTGGAGTGTTCAGTTTTCCAGATACAAAAGTGAATCTTACAGACAAAAACACAAAACTGACCCGTGACAGTAGTGTTGGAATTAGGAGAATAACCTTGGAATTATGTATGACAATTGTCTTGGAATTATGAGAATAGTGTTGGGATTAAAGGGATTGTGTTGGAGTTATGGGAATTGTGCTGGAATTGTGTTGCTTCCCCGACTCCTCATATTGTACAATTCGGTGGACATCAGACGTGTTTAAAATTCCTTCTTTTTACTACGTCTTTCTTCTCTTTCTCTTCATGAGCGTCATTCTTTTTTTTCTTTCTCGCTTTTTGTTGCATTCATTCTCTCATATTTTCCCATCCATTTCTTTTTGTCTGCTTTCTTTTTCTCACGTTTTCTCCCTTTTTGTTCTTTTTTTCTCTTCTTTTCTCTCTTTATCCTATTTCTAGTTTCATTTCTTTCTCCGTTTTTTTTTTTTTTTTTTTCGCTCTTGGTTTTTCCATCTTTTTTATTAACTTCTTGTTTTCTGGTTTTACTGATTGATTTAATTCTTTGGTTCTTTCATTCTCCTTTTTTATTTCTTTTCTTCTTTTGGTTGTATATTATTATTTTTGTTTTCTCCCTCTCCCCCTTCGTCTTTCTTTCTTATTAGATACATCAGATTGTGAAGCTCTTTATATGACTCATTACTCCAGACTTGTGGTCAATCAGCCAGGTTAGTTTAAAATTTAGTTTTAGGAAAAATAAAAATCAAATTGTCTCGTTTCGGTAAAACTTTACTTGCATTAGCAGAGGGTTTACAGTAACGGAATAAAAACTTAGGTTTAGGGTTTTATTGTTGCCTCAGAGCATTTTCCCTCTCTCGTTTATTTATTTATTTTTGTACAATCTCTCTCTCTCTCTCTCTCTCTCTCTCTCTCTCTCTCTCTCTCTCTCTCTCTCTCTCTCTCTCTCTCTCTCTGTCTGTTCCTCAGGCACAACGCCGCTTGCAGGATTTTGCCGCTTTTATTTACCTGTGTGGCGAGGAATGCTCATGCTTTTATGCTTTTTGCATGCTTTTGTGTGTATTGGCATAAAGCGTGCAAGGTCAAAAAAAAACCCCACGCACACAATGAAGAGCTGCTGGAGAGAAGTGGCCGTGGAATTTCTGTTCATGTTGCAACACAGTTCAAAAGCTTTCAAACCTCTTTTCTAAACACACACACACACACACACGAACTAAGCAGCTAACGAGTTTGCATATCAGCATTTAAAACACACGCTATAAAAAAAAAAAGATTTTGTCTCAAAACGATGCTTTGAATTTACTTTGATTTAGATTTGAACCATGTTTTCCTTTAGTATCAAAACCCACCACACTGACAGCATGCGTTTTTTAATATATTTTTTTACTTAGGTTATTTAAATTTTAGTTCTCTCTCTCTCCTTTTTCTAATTTTTCACTTTTTCCTCTGTTATTAATATACAGTATTTCTATTATTTTACTCTTTATTCCATCCCTATTTTTTGGATTTGTTTTTCTTCCATCGTTTGCCCTGAGAGTTGTTTACACTTTATTAATTGTTTTTTTATTTTTATTTTGAAAAACTATGTGTGTAGTGTGTGTTCAATATACACAGTCCGAATCCTCTTCTTCTGTTCAAATGTAACACAGGACACACACTTTTCACACTCACGCACCACAAGAGAGAGAGAGAGAGAGAGGTGTAAGTAGGCTGGTATGTGAGCAAACATACACCGATCAGCCATAAAACCACCTGCCTAATATCGTGTAGGTTATCCTCTCCTTGTGCCACTGAAACAGCTCTGACCCTTCAACGCTTGGACTCCACAAGACCTCTGAAGGTGTGCTGTGGTATCTGGCACCAAGACGTTAGCAGCAGATCTTTTAAATCACCTTGAACTCTTTGTCATGTTCATCAAACTGTTCCTAAACAATTTTCTCATTGTGTGAGGGTGCGTTATCCTTTTGTACGCCCCTTCAACAATGTTTAGGTAGGCGGTACTTGTCAAAGTAACATCCACGTGAATGCCAGGATCCATGCTTTCCCAGCAGAACACTTCCACACTGATTCATCAGACCAGGCCGCCTTCATCCATTGCTCCATGGTCCAGTTCTGATGCTCACATGCCCATTGTAGGAGCTTTCTGTGGTGGACAGGGGTCGGCTTGGGTGCTCTGCCCGGGCTGCAGCTACACTGTTCCGTACGCAGCAAGCTTCTCGCACCTTTCTATCAGAGCCAGCATTAACTTTTTTAGCAGTTTGTGCTACAGTAGCTCTTCTGTTAGATCGGACCAGATGGGCTAGACTTCGCTCCAAACGACCCTGTCGCTGGTTCACTTTTGGTAGCTACTAACCCCTGGGTACCGGGAACACCCCACAACACCTTCCGTTCTGGAGACGCTCTGACCCAGTCGTCTCGCCATCACAATTTGGCCCTCGTCAAAGTCGCTCAGATTCTTAGGCTTGAGCATTTTTCCTTCTTACAACACGTTAACTTCGAGAACTGACTGTTCACCTGCTGCCTAGTAAATACCCCCCCCTTCGATAATCAATATTATTCACTTCACCTCTCAGTGGTTTTACTGTTATGGCTAATCGTTGTATATATACAAGTAGACAACATGTTTGCATCAGGTAGCAGCTGATTTGTCTCTCTATCCATCTATCTCTAATCCATAAAGCTACTCCTCCATCCATCCATCCATCCATCCCTCTATCCAGTGGGCTATCCATGATCCATCCAGCAGTCTATCCATGATCTACCCATCCATTCATCCATTAATCACTCTATCCATAATCCATTCACCACTATATTTATCCAGCTCTTTATTTATCCCTCTAAACAGACTATTCATAATCCAGTCATTTATCCACCCATCCATCCCTCGTTTCATCCAATGGGCTATAAAACAGTCTATCCATAGTCTACCCATCCATTCATCCAGCACTCTCTAATATGCCTATCCTTCTATCTATACATCCAACGCACTATCCCTACTCTATACATTCATCCATATCCATAATCGTCCCATCCTTCCATCCATCTATCCACTCAACAGTCTACTCATCCATCAAAATGGATTTAACTTATCTGTGATCATTGGAATGTGTCTGTCCATCCATCACTGTGTACAGGAAGCACGAGCTGTATCAGTATTGCATCTTAACTCATTCAGTAATATTGTTGTGGGTTTTTTTTGTTTTATAGTTTGGCAATAGAAAACCCTTATAACAAAAAAAACAACAACAAAATAATTCCAGAAACACACAATTTCTTTCTCACATTTTTTTTTTTATAATATAAACATATAAATAATCATCTCTATACATTTCCTGACACATTGAGCCTGTGCATATCTGCTACATTTTATTCCTATAAAACTATTCACCTATTACAAAAAAAAAAAATGAAGGCAAAAAATACATTTTAGTAAATTTACATGAGTTACGTATTAATTCAGTCTGTAACTCTGCGGTTAGGAGAGTGAAATGTCCAAAATGTGCAGTTCTGTTTTCCAAAAATGAGCAACGACAAGAGAAACACTGAAAAATAATGATGATAATAGTAAAATAATAATAATAATAATAATAATAATAATAATAAAAATAAGAAGGATAATATCATGAAGAAACTCTTTGTGACTATTTAAATTAAAATATATTCTCATAATTTACACTATTTCAAGTGATTCGGCAACGATCGAACAGTCAAAATCTAATTTACAATTCTGTGTATAAAAATATAATTTATGGACCCCCAACCCCCCCTCCCCTCCCAAATCCCAGAAAAAATATATAACAGTCAGTCAGTCAGTCAGACGCACGTAGGCATGTGCCGATAAAATATTGTGTGAAAAATAACGCCGCTGTTTGGGACGAGGCCATTTTTTTGACCATTTAATGAGGCAGCATTTTAAAGTCTTTTCTTTTCTAGAAATTTAAATGAGAGCATCTGTTTTGACTGAAGTAGCTTGTCCAAAAAGGGCAGGGCTTAAGTTAAATTTGAGATGTCATGTGACGTTACTAGTTTTTCTTTTCGCTTTTTCAGCTCGTCGTACTGCTTAGCACAAAATACTGGCTTTAATAGAAACAATTAGAGTTAGCCTAATCATCGGCTAACATGGCTGCTAGCTTCAATTACACAATGGTTAAGTTAAGCCCCCCCCCCCCCCCCCCCCCCCCTCCCCCATGCCTTTAAGAAGAAATGTTCTGCACATGCCCTAGTCGCACAGAACATTTTTCATTCATTTTTCTTTCTTTCTTGAAGTATATAAAAATAGATTCTGCACGTCCGGATGGTACACACATGCTGAAACACAATCCTGTATATATGTGTGTGTGTGTGTGTGTGTGTGTGAGAGAGAGAGAGAGAGAGAGAGAGAGAGAGAGATCAGCAGCCGGAGTTCACGTGTGAATAAATTATTCAGGACACATTTAAGGCTCCATTTCTTTCTTTTTTCCATTTTTTTGAGATGGTGTCTGTAAAATAATAAATATCCCTCCTATTTTTCCTCTTCCAGGAAAGGGGGCCCGTTTGTCTCTCTTTATTCATATTCTAATATTGTCTTGTGTCCTACATTAGTCTTTGATATACATATATATAGACATTTTGTCTTTCAGCTCTTGTCCTCCATGCTGATTGGATGAAAAGCAGCTTCACCTAAAATCCGTGTCCCGATTCGGTACAGAAAGTCAGAGTACCAGTGCACACCATCATTCTGGACTGATCTGTTGAACAAAAATGGTGCCACCTTGTGGACAAGGCGGACGGGCGCGAACGATAAGTGTGCCAGCTTCTGGTTCTGTACAGCAGCGTAACATGAAGCGAGGATGTCGTCCACCACGATGGTGCCATGACCTGTGAGCGGCGCGAAGGATCCCTCATGTTCTTCTTCGTAAATCCGATCCACCATGACTGCACGAAGACTGTGTCCTCCCTCATCCAGTATCATCACTTCCTGTCCCGGTGTGATGTCGCTGGCGAACGTCTCAGTCAGCGTAGAGTTCTGGACGATGAACAGCAGGTGCGCGGCGGTGAGCGCGATCCTTGTCGGCGGGTTCCTGGTCTCGATGACGTGGAACACTCGTCTCCTGACGTCATCACGGTCCACAAACATGATAAACTCACTGTAGACGAGGTTCCCAGACTCATCTGCTGCCAAGACCATGTCTCCCACTTTCAGGTCCTTCACTTTCTTCATCGCTCCATCCTTCAGGCGGACGTGAGCCGAGCCGGGAAAACAGCCACCCGACTTTGCTGCCACAGAGTTCTCTGTAGAGGGATAAATAAAAACATATTTACTCAAACGTTACTACATATTACGAACAACATTTATTTATGTGCTGGAGATGCTTATTACATCTTTAATGGAGTTGTTGGATCAACAAAAATAAGGTAGTAAAGATCACTTCTTTATGTGTTACATACTTCTAAAATTAATTAAATGAAACAGATAGAAAGCAGATCAAATGAAATAACTTGAATACTAATAATTCAGCAAGTTTTAATTAATATTGATCGTTCAACATGTTTTAATTAGTGATCATTCAACATGTTTTAAGTTAAATATTGACAATTCAATTCAGCACGTTTTAAGGTAGGTAGTGATAATTCAGCATATTATAAGTTAAAATATGTTTTAAGTAGTGATAATTGCACATGTTTAAAGTTAAATGGTATTAATTCAGCATGTTTAAGTTCTGATAATTCATGTTTAAAGTTAAATATTTATAATTCAGTGTTTTAAATTAAATATTGCTCAGTCAACATGTTTTAAGTTACATATTGATATTTCAACATATTTTAAGCTAAGTAGTGATAATTGAGTTAAGGAAGGATAATTCAACATGTTTTGTTAAATATTGATAATTCAATGTGTTTAAAATATTAAATATTGATAATTCAATGTATTTAAAGTTAAATATTAATAATTCAACATGTTTTAATTTAAGTAGTGATAATTCAACATGTTTTAAGTTAAATATTGACAATTCAATATTTTAAGTTAAATATTAATAATTCAACATGTTTTAATTTAAGTAGTGATAATTCAACATGTTTTAAGTTAAATATAGACAATTCAATATTTTAAGTTAAATATTAATAATTCAACATGTTTTAATAGAGATAATTGAACATATGTTAAATATTTCAACATGTTTTAAATAAAATATTAATCATTGAACATGTTTAAGTACTCGTAATTGAACATATGTTAAGTTAAATATTTATATTTCAACATGTTTTAAGTTAAATGTTAAACATTCAACATGTTTTAAGTTAAATATTAGTAATTCAAAATGTTTTAAATTAGGCAGTGATAATTGAACATGTTTGAAGTTAAATGTTAATAATTGAACATGTCTTAAGGTAGGTAGTGATCATTCGAAATGTTTTAAGTTATATATTGATAATTCAGCATGTTTAAAGTTAAATATTGATAATTCAACATATTTAAAGTAGATTTTTTTTAAAAATCTGAATAATTCAGCATGTTTTAAGTGAAGTAGAGATAATTCAGCATGTTTTAATTCATGAGTTCTATAGTTCTATATGTTTATGAATCAGTTTTGAATTTGAAGTCTCAATTTAACAAAGCTTTCATTCATGTTTTATGCTAGTGTTAATTCAACAAGATTGAAGATAAACTGCAGTAATTCGGTGGCTTTAATTCAACATTTTCAACATGTTAAATATGCTTAATTAGACACTTTTCAAATTAAACTTTGATTTAAAATGTGTTGCAGTTTTTGGTAATTCCAGAGTCTAAGTTAAAAACAAGATTTAGATTGACGGGTCCCCCCGATGTTAAGTATATGCTGTCAATTCATCAATGTTAATTGCTCTAAATCAGAATTCAGAAATGGAGTTATTTAGTGACTGGAGAAACAGATGAAAGTATTTTTGTGTTTAGTAACGTCTTGTGTAGTGTGTAGTCAATGAGACAAAGGGAATACAGCGTATATTGGAACACAGCCTTTCAGCAAACAAGATCAATCACAGCAGCTTGTGTGAATTCGGTTAGAATCTTCCCAAAGAGCCTGTGAGTGAGTGTGTGTGTGTGTGAGAGAGAGAGAGAGAGAGAGAGAGAGAGTGTGAGTGTGTGTTCACGGGAAGAGGCACGGACGGCTCTAATTAAAAAAAGCTCCAATAAAGGAGGCGACATTGTCATTCTAATTACAGTTTGTGTACGAAGCTCTTAGAAAATAAAGGAGGGGACACTTCTGGGCCTTTTTCCCAGCAACTTGCTCATATTTGCTCAGGTGCAGGAACGTCTGGGTTACAATTCACACACACACACACACACACACACACACACACACACACACACACACAGACTGCCTGGTAAAAAAAAGAAAGAATAGGTATTTGCTCTTGCCCAATTCTCTGCTGATGGAGATTTGAATGTAAATGAGGTTTGAAATGGCAGACTAACGTCAAAGCCACCTTTTTATTTCCCATCATGCTTCTCTCTTCACATTCCTGTCTCTCGGATCACGCTTTCGGCAAACATGGCTAAAGGTTTCTGCTTCTTCTTCTTCTTCTTTTTTTTTTTAAAACCCTAATCCTCTCATCAGATCCCGGGCCACGGAAACCCTCCTATTTTTTCTAAAGGCATGTGACCTCAGACTGACACGGACTTCAAGAAATACGTCAAAACGTGTGTTTGGAATCGTGATCCACGGATTTCGTCTTCAAACAGATTGAAACACGAGCGCCGTGCTAATAGAGGAGATGGGATTTATCTGGACAATTTTCCCCCAAATGAACAGGAGTGGGGGGAAAAAAAAAACAAGGGTTTGGACAGATTTGAATATATTATAATATTATAATTATAATGACAATTTGTCGAAGTATGAATGCATTTAGTTTAAAACGATATCGCATTCCATAGCCATGAAACGACGCACCAGATCTACACCAATTTACACAAAATACTACACAAAAAGACATGAAAGCATTGTTAATTATCACAGATACATTTAAGTAGCCTTTTTCTACACTGTATAAAAATCTTAAACCTATTGAAATAATTACATTTATTAATGAATTTAAAATAAAATGCACTTGCTATACTGCAAAAGAAATTGTTTAAAAAAGTCAAGAATTCTAATGAAATTATTAAAAAAAGATTAATTATTAAAAATGCATCATCATAAATAACAAATAAATAATTACTTTGCCAAATGGATGTATATTGCATTTGAGTCGATCTCCCTATGAAGAGTTTCTCCCTCACAGAGACTGAGTGGGGCGATATAAGCTCACTAATCTCCATCGCACACACACACACACACACACACATATACACTATCAAGACTCGCTCCTGGGAATCTAATCACAGGGCTTATAACGATAGAATAGCCATGTAATAATCGGGCTAATAAGGATTTGGGTGAAGATGAGGATAAAGTTAAAAGGATAAAAGACGAGGAAATGTTTGATTTATTTAATGTTTTGAAGCTACTGATATAAGAGAAGTTATTCGTTTTGGAAATGAAAACAAAAGCAGATTTTTAAAACGTTTCGAAAGAAAGAAAAATCCACGTCCAATGGTTGGAAATGGAATCTTAAAAACGACTTTCACTTATAGTTCCAGTTTTCTTTCAAACTTAAATGGATCGTTCTTAACATTTTAAGATTCGTTTCACTCGCTCTTTATTTTGTCGTTTCGTTCTACTTGTTCCTACGTTCGTTTAATCTTTTTTTTCTTCGTGTGTGTGTGTGTACGTCAATGAGCGAATTTTCTGTAAACTATTATGAGATTTTTTTCAAAGAATCCTCTTCTTCTGTTCGAATGTAACACAGGACACACACTTTTCACACACACATGGCATCCAGCTCTGAGAACAGAGCGGCTCTTATTATAGAGTGAATTACACACACACACACACACACACACAAACACACACACACACATTTTATCTCTAAAACTCTTCAGCATCCTTCTATCTATTCAGCCACGTTTTACAGACAGATCTTTTTTCTGGGTTTTTTATCGGCCGTGTGTTCCTGACCTGCTTTCACGGAGCAGTGGATATGAGCTTTGGACTCGTAGTACACCCAGTCGAAGCCGGCCTCCACGGCTAAGCGCGACAGCGTGCCGTATTTGCTCTTGTCTCGGTCGGACGTGGTGATGTCCACGGCTCGGCCCTCGTAGTGAAGCGACTCCTCGAAATGGTGGCCGTCTTCATCCCATCCTTCGGTCACGCGCAGCTTAACCCCCGGCCACTGGTTCATCACCGAGATCGCCAGCGAGTTCAGCTTGTCTTTGCATCTCTGAGAGAGAGAGAGAAAGGCAGGAACAAATCAATGAACGAGACACTGTTATGCGTCTGATATATATAGTGAACGATCAGAAAAAATATCTTGATCCTGCGAGGTGTTTCGGCTTCACTGAGATTTCATATCGTAATATGTTGTATAACGTTTGCTCATTGTTCTTTTCAGAGAAAGTACTATACAGCTGATATTCAAAGAATAAAACGAGTGCAGTTTATAGTTGCATTTGATATCTGCTTAACAAGTTTGTTTTCTTTACATTACAGCAGCTATAAATGCTCATTCCCTCACCGGCCTCTCTTTTTTTCTTTCTCTTGAAGTTAAAATGCTGCTTGCATAAAGTAGAAACTCCGCCCTCTTTCCTGAAGACTTTCAGACTGTCGCAAAGCACTGACACCGGAGACTCCTTCCATGGACGTTAAAACCAGCATCGCCTTATCCTAGTTAGAACAGGATTGGTGTAAAATTGCGAGCATTTTACACCGAAACTGTAGCTATATCTGGGCGCTGACCTTCCCCCTAGTGGGCGGAGTTTTTTATTCTTTGCCTACATAACAGGAACGTGTGTCGAGTGTACCGCCTCTTTAATGATTGTGGCCACGTTAAAATCCTAGAATCGAGCGTATGCTCACGTTCGGAAAATAAGACTTGATCTGTGAATCTGCTTGAATTTTGAATTTTGCTTACATACAGATATAAACCAATAGTGTTTTTAGGGCTGTGGATATTTCCTGTCTTGAGGAACATTCCCTCAGGAAAAAAGGAGCATCTCCCTCTCTCTCTCTCTCTCTCTCTCTCTCTCTCTCTCTCTCTCTCTCTCTCACTCTGAGGAAGCAGCCATTAAATATAGATAACTCATCCGCGTTCGCTTCACTGCTCTAAAACGTATAGATCCAGCCGAGGAGCTGGAAACTGCGACACACATCTCTAACGCTGTGTTGCTTTATTTGACAAACCTTTCAGATCATTTAAAGTTATTGTTTTAGCATAATCAAGATTAGCTCGAACTGAGCAACAAGCTCTTTTTCCGTTAAACACTTTTGCCTTATCGGATAAATACTCAGCAGGTGATTAATATCAAGTGATAATTTTTAAGCAAACAAACAAACAAAAAAGGAATCCTCTCAATGTGGCACACGTAGAAACACAAGCACAGCGATGGAGGTTGGGTTGTTTTTTCCCCCCACCGTGTCGTTAAAATGACGCAGTAAACGCACAGTGGTGCAGAAGATGAGACGGAGCTCGTCTGAGAACTTGTAGCACTCGAGTGAAAAGAGAAAAAAAGCAGGGAGCCGAGAGCTTGTTATTAATTCATCGGGTCGTGTGCCGCAAATCAAGCCAGCGGGCGTGAAGCGCAGCAGGACACGCGGACGCTACGGATGTCGCCTCTTAATCTGCTAACAAAGAATCGCCTCAGAAGAAACGCTTAGTGACAGAAAGCCAAAATACAGTTTTACTGACCACACACACCTGATTCAACGTGTGTGTGTGTGTGTGTGTGTGTGTGTGTGTGTGTGTGTGTGTGTGTGTGTGAGTGTGTGTAAAATCATCAAACTGTAGTGGATCCTGATAAATACAGCCTAAAAGTGGAACTTTTTGTGTGTGTTAGAAAGTGTGTACCAGTATCTCAGCCAACTAACCAATCACAATCCACTGTTCTATCACCATCTCCACCAACCAACCAATCACAATCCACTGTTCTATCACCATCTCCACCAACCAACCAATCACAATCCACTGTTCTATCACCATCTCCACCAACCAACCAATCACAATCCAGTGTTTCATCACCATTTAAAGAATCAATTAGTATGAACAATTACTCATTAATTATCAGTTAATTATTAGTTAAGTGTTTAGTTGATATTTGATTTGGAAATTAGAAATGCTAACAACTTAGTACTGGAAAATTTACTTAAACTAGCTAGTTACTTTGCTAGCAACACTACTTCCATGCAAAGTAGGTAAGCTAAACACTTTCAGTTTTGCTAATTTCAAAAAATATTTGAAAACATGGCAAACACTTCTGTTTCGCTCCATTGTGCTCAAAGCTACCTATGCCAGCAAGCTAGGCTCAAGCTACCATTACCTAAGTGCTGTTTGATATTTTGACATTAAATGTTTTATAATTGGAATCATATATATATATATATATATATATATATATATATATATATATATATATATATATATATATATATATATATATAAATGAATGTGTATTAGCTACACAGCAAATAGAGAACTAGCTGTTGTTAGCTAGCTCTCTCACTGAAATCAATACATTTCATAAATTCACGTAAAACAATTATGTTGAACTAAAAAAAATATATATTTAGGAACAAAATTTTCACACACAGGAACTCTTAGCTAGTCCCTGTAGCCAAAACACAGGTAAGACTGACTAAAGCACTCGTTTGATCTCCTGCAGGGTGTGTTACTGAGCTGGTGTGTGATCAGGGAACTGGAGCGGCGCAAGACAGCGGCGAGCTTGTAAAGCGGACATGGTGTAGCCGGGCGTGTTCAGCACGGTTCAGGTGAGTGGAAGCGCCTGGAGGTGTCACACGCCGTAATAACTGTAAGTGAAGTTTGATAGACATCTGAGAAAAGACCAAACCACACCTGACGCTAGTTTCATCCCTTAGTTGTAAAGGACGAGGGAAAAAAACGAGACAAAAAAAAGAGAGAGACTTTAAAAATGCACCTGCAGTGAGTGAATTACAGAGTGTGCGATACGTTCAGCTCTCTGTCTTTAACACGGACGCTTTAATGACGTCTTTTCTGCACCGTTGAACTTTTTGTCTTTTTAAACGATTCAACACTGGAATCTAAACTGTACACGGAAGTCATTAAAAGACGTGTGAGATGATGCTAATAAATAATAGCTTGTCATGATAAGGAGAAACCGCGATGAAGTGTAAACTAGTCTGTCCTGATGATGTTGGAAACCTTCGCGCTACAGTGTTACAAAGTGCTGACGCTGGAGACTCCTTCCACGAACGTTACATTATCACATTTCTCCTTACAAGAAACTTCACCATATCAACAGGTTTTTTTCCTTGCTAAATAATAACATTTCATTACATACCATGAATGCAAGTCCCTGTGAACGAGCTGTTACTATGGAAACGATAAAGTATTAGAACGTGTTCGACGGTGTGTGCTACCTAAAAGTCCGGATGAAATTCTGCAGCATGTCTGGTTTTGTTATTTTTTTTTTTTTTGGTGTTAAATTCAAACGCTATTACATATTTGGTTGAATCGTATCAGGATGTCCATATATGGGCATAAAACTGTGTCGTTTTGTATCAAAGTGCCTATTGGTCCACTTTACTTAATTGAAACGCATGAATTAAAGGAGCGCCCACCGATTGGTTGTTGTGCAACCAATTGAACTTTAATATAATGCATGCCAAATGGAAAAGAATAAACATTTTGATTTGATCGTTTTTACAATTTATACATCATAGCATATGATGTATATGTAAATAGTATTTAAAAAACAAAAATAAATAATAAAGAATTAAGTGACTTAAATAAGCAAATTAAATCCGATGTAATAAATTAAGCAGGTAATGAAACTGGATTTACAAATGATTTGTATTTTGTGAAAAAAATATTACTTACAATCATTAGTTAGAAATTTAATATTTATATGTGTTTCATTTTGCAGTCATTTCGAATTTACGCCCAAATCTGTAAAACGCTTAAGTAACTGTTGCGGTAGCTACGAATTGAACTCTGTTAACTGTGTAATTGTTCGTTAAACAATAAAAGAGTTTCGCACGACGGTTAACATTTGCATTACGTGTCAGCGAAGAAGATTTAAGCCTCGTAATTGTGCCGTGTGTGTGTGTGTGTGTACAAGTATTTTATTGCTTTATGAGGACCAAAAAGAATGAAACGTCCGTGTAACTCCAATTTAGATTAGATGAATTAAGTTAAGTTAGATTAATTAGCTACCGTGATCATTATGACAATAGTGGGTCCTCATAAAGACAGAAAAACATGCGAGAGACAGAGTGTGTGTGTGTGTGTGTGTGTGTGTGTGTGTGTGTGTGTGTGTCCTTGCAAGAATGATTTATCAAAGCTTGACCTTCCTCCAAGTTTGTTTAGGAATAATTCCTGGGGAAATAAAAAAAAATTCTCCTGGATAATGCACCGTGTGGAGAATTTCCAGAAAATTCCATGCAGCTTTGAGTATTTGAGAAATTCAGCAGCTCTTCGTTCTGGAGCTATATTAAGCAGCTCCGCCTGATTTGTTAATGAAAAAACGAGACATGCATATATACATATACATATGTGTATAATGTATACGCGTGGCGTGATTATCTCCATCTCGCTCCTTGCTCCTCGCATTATAGCTGCGAGCACACGGGGGGCGTTTAATATTTTAAAACACTTGCCAGAACGAAGGAGTGAGATGGAGTGCGCGCTTGGTGCGTCACGCCTCAGTTTTTTTACCCGGTCAAAAGCGATGCACCGGCATGGGAATTAACACCTACAGTGATAGTGGTTGTAAAAATTTGTAGTGTTTAATTAGTGTTAATGAGCGTTTGAGTTATCTATTAACACGTCTCGCGTTTTAACACCTCCTAAACCCGAGCGACTCAAAAGGCACGCAGGTACTCAACACGCAACCACTTAACACCGAACACGTGTCGAGCAGACTCAACACTGCAGACAAAACGTTAATTGCAAACGTCAGTGCTTTGTAAACTGCAGAGCTGGGATGAACTCCTACAGTGTTTCGTTCACCCTGCGGTGTTGAGTCGATGTGTTTCCTTTCAATTATCCGAAAACGGCTAATTAACACCTGGACCTGCTTGGACAGCCTGCGTTTCATTGAACACTGGGTTAATTCAACACTACATAAGTTGTGAATGAATCGACCCGTCCCCGTGTTTAATCGAGCCGAAGAAGTATTGAGCTAGAGCACGGAAATTAACACGTACCGGGTTAATAGTGTTCGGTTATCCTTTCAGGTTATCGCCTGCACTTGTGGAATTGTGTTAAATCGGCTCTGGAAGTGTTAAGTCGTGTCCGAACACAGGTTTGACAGTTGTTCATTCAGACCCGTTAATTCATTTAACACTTTGTTAATTCGGTATTCCACACGTTGCTGTACCATTAAAGCGTGCGGTTTCGAATGAACACCTCAGGTTTGCTTAAACAAACACCATGGACACTGATCAGTCATGACATTACGTGTTAATTCAACACTGTAACGTTAACTCTATGGTGTTTAAGTGTTTAACTCTTTGATTTAACGCCCGAGCTAGGAGAAGGAAACACGAATGAAACGCTCAGGATGAGAGACTGTGTAATTAACACACCTCATGGTTCACGTGGCTTCACGCGATCGAAGTAGTGTTAAGTGAGACATGCTGCGTTGGAGCAACATCTACACAATACGTGATAACTCACTAACACCGTGCACGTTAATTCAACAACTGTACCGAACGGTTAAAGACTATTCTCAGACTATCTCAGGTGTTAATGGAACGTTGTAGGTGTTTATTCCCATGCTGCAGGGTGTTAAATTGTCTCCGTTCTTTTGTGGAGTGTACGAATAAACACCTTCGTCAGAGTTCAACCAGAGCTGTAAGTCCACCTGAGCACCACTGGAACACATTCAACACCCTCTGGGTTTGCAAGCAACACTTAACATTCATTGTGTTAATGAAACACAGGTGGGATTTAACGCAACACTGAATCCACAGATTAATTCACAGTCTGTGTTTTCTGGTGGAAGGAACACCCGCTGTGTGTTAGGGCGAATTAACCGTATGGTGTCTAATTAACGCTCGCGGTGTTTACTTATTCGAAATGTCGAATTAACACCTAGGTTTGTTGAACGAACTTTGCCGGTTTCATCGAGTGTTCAGCTGTGGGGCGATTTAACGCCGTGTTAAGTCAGCGCTGGATGAGCGTTTATTATTTATCCCACCGCCTGAGCGTGGTGAAAAAAAAGAAATACACTTAACACCTTAGGTCTAAGGCGAACACCGTCTCACATGGGATAACGGCGATCGGTCCTGTCCTGATGGACTTTGAAGTGTTCGTTCAAAACTAAAACACCTACAAAGCTAACTCAACAGCGTACGCGTTAACTTAACACTCAAACCCTAGAAGGATCACACTCAGCCAGTCCAGCGGTGTTAATCCACATCGGCGCCATTCTTTTAGAGTGATAATAATCTGTGACGGCGAATTAACGCTCCTCCGGGCTCACTACAGTGCACTGTTCAGAGATGAACCAACACTCTGCGTGTTAAAACCTTCAACCTGTCAAATGATTACAGACCACTACAACAAATCTACAACTGCAAGTGTTCAGTTAACACCGGCTGTGTTAATTCCCATGCTGCAGTGCTAGTTCGTGAGGCGGTTTAACATTTAATCTGAGGGAGTTAAACACTTAACGCTGCAATGTTAAAGTCGCTCTGCATCCGCACCAGCTTTGCGTCGGCTTTGAAATCGGAGGCACTGTGTTGAGTTAACACGTGCAGCGCTCAATTAACACCTGAAAGCGTTAAGGACTATTACAACTATTACTAATCTGAAACTGTAGGAGTTCGTTCCTGTGCCGCAGTGTTCACTTAACGCTCTGGCTCGACACCAGGCTGTGATTTAACGCACCTCAGGCTTGTGCGGTGTTGAATTAAACAACCTAACACCGTGCTGAATTAACACACGTGGTGCTCAGTTAACATCTACAACGTCTACAACCTGAACCGAAGGGATAACTCGGAACTGTGTGTGTGTGTGTGTCTGTGTGTGTGTTCATTTGAAGACTTTTAGAGCTGATTGAAAACTGCCGGTGTTAATTCCTATGCCACAGTGTTAATGTAAATGCTCAGTTGAAGAGAGAATGAAACGGATCTTCATCGGCTGCGTTCTTGTAAAGACTGTGATTTATTTGTTTTGGATGGAATAACACCGTCGTGAACTAACACAGTGAACACCGCTGAGAGATAACTCAACACCGCGTACGTCCAACTCAACACTAAGTGATTAAACACTGCTAGGTGTTAGGTGCAGGAAAACTGTAAGGTTGGTCAGGTACGGTGCTGGGGTGTTAACAACCTTCCTTTTGTTGATTTTTTTCAATCTACATAATAATAATAAACACCGTCATCAGAGTTAAATCCTTCCTGCTTGAACGAACACCTGTAGCCCACAGCAGTACCGAACTGAACACCGTCTGAACCAACAAATCCTTCAAGGCTTCTAGGAGAAGAACACTATTGATTGAACACTATTATGGACGAAACCGGTTTGGTACATCACACCTGACCCTTAACATCCGAGGTGTTAATTCAGCACCTGTGTGATTTGAACGCAGCAGATGAAGGTCTGGATGAAGCATGGAGCTGACTGACAACTGCGCGCAACAGCGACCTGAAGGAAGCACGTGCGGTGTTTAATCGTCCCGTATGTCACGTTTACACTGAACAAGTGCCCACGCGCGCGTGATAATTCAGCGTTGCACTAGCCGGTTTGTTTTATAATGGGCTCGGCGTGTTGAGTTTAGACGCCGCGTCTGAACGCGAACGCGTCCTGCACGTTAAATAACACGCTTGGGTTGTGCACGTGTTAATTCAGGACTGTGCTGAGTGCTGAATGATCCATCCGCATGCATGTTTTATGTGAGTGTGTGTGTGTGTGTGTGTGTGTGAAAGAAAGAGACAGACAGAGAGAGAGAGAGAGAGAGAGAGAGAGAGAGAGAGAGAGAGCGTGTACCTGGGTCATGAGCCGGTCGGCGCCGGTGTTCTCCTCATCCTTGAAGATGATGTCCGGGTTGTAGTTGGGCGTGAGCTCCTTGAAGCGCTCCGAGTTGCGCGTGATCTTGC
>NC_030422.2:10987599-11017599 GCF_001660625.3 Ictalurus punctatus | reverse complement strand
CAGATAAAGTTCCATTGATTTTTCTTTATAGGAATTTTAACATTGATCGTTATTATAAATCCAAAAAAACATTTCTAAAAACAAAAAATAAATTAAAATATATAAATGTAACATAAAATTGTACTGAATAACAATACATTGTCTCTACTGAATATTAATGAAAAATAGAAAAAAAAAATCTATTTAAAAATTTTTGGTAGTGTATCAGTTTAGTTTTTTTTACAGACAAATTATTATAATTATTACTATATTGCAAATCGTTATAATATCTCACATTTTTATTCGATTTGTTAGAATTGTAACGTAGCCCAGAATGTCTAAATACAAATAAAACTTAGTAGAAAATATCACAATAAAACTCCAAAACCTCTACACTTTATTAGTATATGAGGATGCACTAATATTTAATAAATCATGTTTAATATTTAAATAAAATATACAGTAGATCTGATGTGTTTTACGTGTAATAAAATTGTGTACATTTATTATTAGTATTAATATTAGTTTCGTTAAATTCATTAGAGAATTTATTACTTAGTCATCTTTATTACTACAACATTATTATTATTATTATTATTATTATTATTATTATTATTATTATTATTGAATTTCTTAGATATAAACTGACATTTACTTACTCACTCACAGAAGCTCGCAATGAACAAACTCATTAAAAGTGAGGATTTTTTTTTACAGCTCTATATCATAAACCTTTAAGGAACTTAAAGGATTTGTTTAATAATGTATTTGATGGTAATTTGTGCGCGCACACACACACACACACACACACACACACACACACACACACACACACACAAGATCCAATTAGAATAAAGAGTTGTTTGAATTTTGAAACACACACACACACACACACACACACACACACACACACACACACACACACACACTGGTCCTCTGTGACACTTTGTCTCATTGGCCTTTATTTCCTTGATTAAGCTATGCTAATAAAGTGCAACATGATGCTATATAATGCTATGTATAAATTAAACTTCCGCTAAAGGACATCATCTAATGCTATTAATTCCAGGCATTAAATCAATTAATGCAGTTTTTTTTTTAATTATATAAAAAAGTGAGTAATGAGTCTCCAAAAATGGTGATACGTTTTCATCTAATTGACTTAAAATCGTTAGTGGAACTCAAAAGAAAGTACACTTTTGGCGAATGTTTGCATTTTAGGACAATGTGTGTGTGAGTGTGTGTGTGTGTGTGTGTGTGTGTGTGTGTGTGTGTGTGTTTGTGCCCATTGGTGTCTTCTGAGTGTCTTCCCCCTTGTTGTCTGTTTGAGGTTTCCAAATGGGCTCCTGCACACACACACACACACACACACACACACACACACACACACACGTACACACACACACGCACACACACACACACACAGTGTTGTTTGGGTGAGAGATCAGCTCTGAAACAGCACACACTCCACTTCAGTGACAGATTAAGCCATGGAAACGGCAGCGGTGAGGTATGCGTCTCATTCTGGTGTTTTCTCAGAGACGGTGGGAAATGTTACGAAGGTCTTGGGCCACGGTTGAGGAATTTTCCTGTTAAAAAATTTGCAACCAGTATGACAATTTTGTAGTTCATTTGTTGCCGTTACAACCACCTGTTATTACTCCACGTATAAAAATGTAATGGACGCACATGAAAAAAAAATAAAACACTTAAACCTCACAGAGTAACGCGTTATTAATCTGCTTTTGAGCCTCTAATTAGCAAAATGATTGTTACTGCTATTGAAGTTCGGATTCTGTTTTGATTCACGCTGTTCACAGTTCTGGTTTTTCCCTCCAGACGTGTACCGATTTCCTTTAGAAGATAATGACTTCAGTTTATGCACTTTATGCAGAATCGAAATGGCAAACTGACTCACGGGGTGAAATCGAGTCATAGGGTTGAGCCAAGTTACAATGTTGAAATGAGTCACATTGGTAATCTGAATCATGGTTTTAGAGTGATAGAGTCACAGTGTTAAATCAAATCATAGCGTTAAACTGAGTCACAGCGTTAAACCGAGTCAGTGTTAAACTGAGTCAGTGTTAAACTGAGTGAGTGTTAAACTGAGTGAAAGTGTTAAACTGAGTGAAAGTGTTAAACTGAGTCACAGTGTTAAATCAAATCAGTGTTAAACTGAGTCACAGTGTTAAATCAAATCAGTGTTAAACTGAGTCACAGCGTTAAACTGAGTCAGTGTTAAACTGAGTCAAGTGTTAAACTGAGTCACAGTGTTAAACTAAGTCAGTGTTAAACTGAGTCAGTGTTAAACTGAGTCACAGTGCTAAACTGAATCAGTGTTAAATTGTGTCACAGAGTTAAACTGAGTCACAGTGTTAAATCAATCACAGTATTCAAACTGAGTCAAATTGTTAAACTGAGTCACAATATTAAATGCAGCATCAGCAGAATGCAGCAGCACGCCTCGTCATCAACCAGCCCAAGAGAACCCATGTCACACCCCTCTTCATCTCCCTCCACTGGCTTCCTGTAGGCATCCGCATCAAATTAAAGGCCTTGATGCTCACCTACAAGACCTTGTCTGGAACAGCACCCTCCTTCCTCAACTCTCTGCTGAAGGCTTACGTTCCCTCACGCAATCTGCGATCGATTAGCGGCCAACGCTTAGTAGTTCCCACTCAGTGTGGCTCAAGGTCCCTTTCCAGAACCTTCACACTAACTGTTCCTCAGTGGTGGAATGAACTTCCAACCTCAATCCAGACCACAGAATCTCTCACCATCTTCAAAAAACAGCTAAAGACCCAGCTCTTCTGTGAACACCTAACCAACCCATAAAAAATAAATAAAATAAATAAATAAATAAAAATTGCACTTACACCTCTATTCTGCACACTTTGTTTCTTCTGGAACTCAATTAATGGATCTTGTATGGTAGCACTACTTGTATTGTTCTATGCTTGATATATCACTTTGTTTGTATTTTCTCATTTGTAAGTCACTTTGGATAAAAGCGTCTGCTAAATGAATAAATGTAAATGTAAATGTAAATCAAATCACAGTCTTAAACTGAGTCACAGCGTTAAACTGAGTCAGTGTTAAATTAAATCACAGTGTTAAACTGAGTCCCAGTGTTAAATCAAATCACAGTGTTAAACTGAGTCACAGTGTTAAATCAAATCACAGTGTTAAACTGAGTCACAGTGTTAAATCAAATCACAATGTTAAACTGAGTCACAGTGTTAAACCGAGTCAGTGTTAAACTGAGTCACAGTGAAGATCAAATCATAGTGTTAAACTGAGTCTCAGAGTTAAATCAAATCAAAATGTTTAACTGAGTCAGTGTTAAACTGAGTCAGTGTTAAACTGAGTCAAAGTGTTAAACTGAGTCAGTGTTAAATCAAATCACAGTGTTAAACTGAGTCAGTGTTAAACTGAGTCAGTGTTAAATCAAATCATAGTGTTAAACTGAGTCAGTGTTAAATCAAATCAAAATGTGTAACTGAGTCACAGTGTTAAACTGAATCAGTGTTAAATAGAGTCACAGTATTAAATCAAATCAAAATGTTTAACTGAGTCACAGTGTTAAACTGAGTCACAGTGTCACATGAATTTATAATCACAAACGGAATCAAGGTGTTGAACAGGGTGACTCTAACTGAATCAGTAAGTCAGGAGGATCAAAGAGAAGATGTAAAACTTTAATGAAATATTTATGACTCAGAGCCTTCAAGGTTAGCATGTGTAAGTGGTGTGAAGTCGACAATGAATTAAAGTTTTACATGTTATGTACCAATAGTGGGATTTTTTTTCTGAAAAACTATAATAATAATAGTAATAATAATAATAATAATAATAATAATAATATTCTACAGCTGCTACATAAGCTATATTAGAAACCTCTGTTTCATTTCAAATTCCTCTGTATTTCCTCCAGGTACATTTCCAAGGAAAATCTCTGTCACATGGTTTTGTTATTTTTTTAATTTTTTGTTTTCGATTTTGTTCGGTCCGATGGCATTCTGGGTAACTCGGAAAGGTGGTATATTGTAAAGCATAAGAGCACCTGTGGCTTTAGGCTCTTCCCCACTCTGCTGTCTGGAGCTTTGCGAGCCTTTCATGATGAATTACAGCGGCGGATTAATTGTGCACACAAAACACACACACACACAACACACAGACATGCACCTAACCAGGTCAGGTGTGTTTTGCTGGGAACAGCCAAGCTTTTCTTATTCATCTGACTGACAAACAGGAGCGAGGGCACGGCTTTCAACCTGCAGGTGGGCCCAGTTGGAGATTACGCAATACCAATATTCCATACAATGTGATTTTTTTTTTCTTAAAGGGCTGCAAAGTATTTAACCAAAACTCCTGGAGTGGTGTTAGGGACGATGCCGTGTTTCCGTTGTGGGGAATTTCACAATCGTACCTGAAGTTGACGCTCAGCCCAGCCTGGCAGTGTGTAAAGGCGTTTTATTTGCTCCTCTCAGCCGCTCCCTCTACTTAAACACACTTGGTATGGTGGGGTTTGTAAGGGTGCTGCCTTCACCATGACTTCCCTCCTCCCTTTTTATTTAAAATTCTGAGGTGACATTTTAAAACCTCACAATAAAAATTTCAAAGGGGTCAAAACCTGAGAAAAAAAATAAATAAAAATGAAGGTGGGCATTGAGATTAAATTTAAAAAATTTAATGCAAAAATACATTTACGACCCAAAAAAGGATGGGAAAAAATGTTTTAACAATGAGAACAGAAATGCTAAATATATAGCTCCGAGTGAATCGTGGAGTTAAATTTGCCATATGTCGATCCTTAGCATGTTTCTGTTCATGCTATTTTGTATCAACGAAACTTCCGGTCGTATTTCACTTTAATTCAGTAACGAGGCTAATCGCTGTACAACGTCCGGGCCTTTAGCACCACCGTCAAAGAGTCATTTGTTTATTTGGGTATTAGCCGCGTTGTATTGTGTGGGCAGCAATACCGAGTCACGCACACTGCTGTACAAAATCCAACAAAAACGCCGTGACTCACCTGTGAAAGACAGAGAGACAGAGAGAGAGAGAGAGAGAGAGAGAGGATGAAAAAAAAGGAGAGACTTCAAAGCACCAGTCGCTGTTGTGATGGACACTTTAGCAACAGATGAAAACATAATTGCGGTGACATGAGAGGGGGGAAAAAAAAAGCAAACCGGCACAAAGTGAAGTCCTTACGACGAGAGCTGACGTGCTACGTCTAGTGAGCGCGCTCGCTTTATCCGTTTTTAATGAAAAAAAGAATGTTCAACTCAGAATTCTTAATAGCAGCTCACATCATTGCTCACAGCTACATTGAACTTATCTGGAGAAGTAGAGTGCCATTTTATGTGCTAGCCGCTAGTCATACCATGCCTTTGTTTATATTACTGCTAGCTACAGTACCAGACGTTCGTGAAGTAACTTCCCCAGGCTTCAAAAATTGCACATTGCGAAATAATTCTTTGGTTATGAGTCGATTTGCGAGCAAAGATGGCCGACAGCAAAGTTCTGTCAGAAAGTGTCAGAGTGCGAGCACTCTGCCAGCAAGAAGACGGCAAAGTGAGTGACGCCAGACTCACAAGACGGCTACAAGTATGCTAGTGGTGATGGAGAAACGGAAACAGAAAACGCTAACGGACAGAAAAAAATCTCATCACCGTTTTTCTTTCACCTAATACTTTTGGAAAATAGTCATATATATTTGTACATCCATTAAAAGATTTTTTAGCATGCGACAACACTGTAATCTATCTGCTGCTACGTACACTTTGCACCGTAGTTTGTACATGATTAGCATTCAGCTAGTTTGTATGGGCAGAGTTATTATCATGCTACCTAACATTTTAGAGATTAGGAATAAAGTTGTTGTTTGTTAGCCTTAGCTAACATTTTCCCTTTGTGAAAGAGGCACAAGTGTACAGGAACTAAAATCAGCGTGCTTCCTGTACTTTCATACCTTTATTAAATTTAATGAAAGCGTTTATACTTTTCTCATTTTTAACTTAAGCAAAGAGTACAAAGCTATACTTTAACTTTTACCTCAGGATTTTTTTAGGCTCTTATTTAATATTCAGTTTTTAACTTGGTAAAGATTTCCCACCTATACTAGTTGCTAAATATGTTTCCTTTCAAGCAGCATCACAACTTAGCAGCTAGCTAACAGTCTTTGTTAATCGTCTGATTAGCAGTTAGCATATGAGATGAGAATTAGCCACAATTGGGATCTAAGCACAAGGAACCTGAGCGACTGAAGTAAAAAAAAAAAAAAAAAAAAAGGAAAACAGCACTTAGTAATGGAGTTTCTAATTTGGAGTCATGATGATAGAGAAGATAAAATGCTGTCATCAAAAGTAGGAAGCCGAGAAAGAAAAAGGAAAACAAAATAACACCTCAGCATGTGCTCAAAATGAAAAGCCTTTTTCTTTTTTTTCTTCTTTTTTTTCCTCCTTTTATTTTTTACAGGCTTTTAAGGTTCAATGCTCTGCGAGAACTTCAAAAGCGACGTATCGACCTTACACACTCGTTTATGATGCTGAAGAAAAAAAAGAGGCATCCTCCAGAGAAACACGTTTTATGGCTGATGGATACCTTGATGATTTGGTTTTATATTGTTTGTTGAGGGTTTAGGGCTAAAAAGTGCGAAAGATCCATGGATTCTGATGAGACTGCTGCTAGCTTTAACACATGCTACCGTTCGTTAACATTTTTACAAAGACAGGTTTCTGGAAGGGAGAACATCGTATGTAGCGGTTAGCTACAACTTAAGTTAAGGTACAGTATGATTAGCATGCCAGCTTGAGAGTTGATTAGCAATTAGCACACAAGAAAGGGCTCGACAGATGCTAAACATCAAGCTGTGATATCTGTGCACGTAGCTAACTTTATTTCATGTGTGATTGCTAATCAACTTCATACATTCTTTCATGTGGTAGGGTATGAGACAGATTGCTAGCACATTTGTTGATGAGCTATAAACAAACAGCTAAACCCTGAGAGAGAAGGAAGATAAGCAAGAACTACTAATGATATGTTATAGGTTACATAGCTAACTTTATTTCATGTGTGACAGTATTCATAACCCACTAGCTAATATGCTAATTAGCGGTTAAAATAGATCAGCTAAAACTTGACGCAGGGAAGCAAAAATATGAAACAGCAGGCTAGCACATTTGCTGATTAAAAAAATCCCAGCAACATAAAACCACTAGTTCTGTGTTACAGATAACACGACTAGCTAGTTTCATTTTCTTTTGATTTTACTATCTGATATGCTAATTATAATAAGAGTTAGCATAAGAGTTAGCACAATGAAGTGTAGCTGTGTATTACATATATATGTGGCACTGGGAACCAATTTTTTTTCACACTGCTAAAATGTATGTATGTAATATTTATGCTAATACCCAGGGAATTATGGGTAATAATAATGGACTGTATGTGTTTTAATAGCTAACATCCAAACATAAACGCTAACTAGAGACGACATTTATCAAAGACAAATCCTTTCACCTTGCAATCTCTCACAGAGAGCAGTCAAACAAAAGCGTGTGGGGTTAGCACAATGCCAAGGCTCACACACACACACACACACACACACACACACACACACACACACACACACACTGAGGCAGAAGAGAGTCTGGCAGCTGATCGATTGCTTTTATTGATCCAGGCCTCGCTGGTGATGTAATGCCTCTCGGCCATTTTTTTCCCTTCAGGAGTCGTGGCCAAAAGCAGCCACTTAGCTTATGGCTTGGACTTCGCTGGACCCAAACCGACAGTTAAAACCGATCTCAGCAACATGAAGCTTTATGTCCTTATGCACTCATCTCTAAACATTTTTTCCAACCATTCCTTCACATTACTAAGTTGTAACCATGACTTAATTATCTCATTCTTTAATTATCTCATTCCTTAATTAACTCATGACATAATTATCTCATTACTTAATTATCACATTCCTTCACATTACTAAGTTGGAGCAATGATCTAATGGTCTCATTCCTTAATTATCTCATTCCTTCACATTACTAAGTTGGAGCAATGACCTAATTATCTCATTCCTTAATTAACTCATTACTTAATTATCTCATTACTGAATTATCTCATTCTTTAATTATCTCATTCCTTAATTATCTCATTCCTTCACATTATTAAGACATGGCAATTACTTTATTATCTCATTCCTTCACATTACTAAGTTGTCGCCATGACTTAATTATCTCATTACTTAATTATCTCATTACTTAATTATCTCATTTCCTCACATTACTAAGTTCTGGCTATGACTTAATTATCTCATTAATTAATTATCTAATTCCTTCACATTATTAAGACATGGCAATTACTTTATTATCACATTCCTTAATTATCTCGTTCCTTGACATTACTAAGTTGTTGCTATAACGTAATTATCTTGTTCCCTCACGTTACTAAGTTCCCATGTGTAAATAAGTCATTGCCACACATTATTTCAGTATGCAGTATTAAGTCGGAATGTCACCAGTGGAGCACCGCACACGTCAGAGTAATTTCAAAAGAAGAACAATAAAGCAAAGAATGTTAATGAAAATACGTTGCCGTTATTGGTGTTCCATCCATATCTCCTGTCTTTGCTCAGGATGCCTGCAGTGAATTATGGGTAATACAGACATGCAGACTTCAGAAGAATTCCTGTACACATACAGTAGGGTATAAAAGATGTAGCAGGTCAGTGTGTAAAAACTCACTCACTTGCTACATGACAAGGCCAGACATACACTCGCCAATCACAGACGTGTTGAATTTTTCTTGACTCTGGCGCTTTGGCTATAAATAGATGGGCTCGACTTTAGTAACGTGGATGTTTTCAACCTGTAAATGATACATTTAAAAATTATAGTATAGGTATAAGAATATAATATACAATGCTCACACACACACACACATATATACATATATATATATATATTATAGACACATACATGCAGTATATACACAGACCCAATTATACAGAAAAATAAAAAATCTCTTTTAAACAGTTTGTATCTCTCTTTTGTCCTGTCTCTGAAACTGGAGGTCAGAAGGTTGATCTTTTGAGGTCATGGTGAAAAGGTGTGTGTTGACGCAGTGCAGGACAGGGGGAAATGACGAGCCAATTATAGTTTTAAAAAATCAGAGCTAACTTAAAAGAGCCGGCATCTAAATAATTTTTTTTTTTAAACGTAATGGAGGAATTTTGTCGAAAAAAAATCTCTGTTTCTGAGCTAACGAGTTTTTAGAGGAAGTCTGGAGAGTCGGAGCCTCAGCTGAGCAACTCAAACGTAATCGTTTGGTCAAAAATTAATGTGCAAAAATGCTCCCCTCAGTGTTCCCCAAGATATGTATCATAGCTATGAGGAGAACTGAAATACAACAGCAGTGTTGAAAATTATTATTATTATTATTATTATTATTATTATTATTATTATTATTATTATATACTGCATTATAGCCAGAAAGTAAGAACTCATTCCTGAGAAGAAGAAGAAAAAAAGATGACGAGTCCCATTGGTCTCACGGTCAGTATTCCTGTGATATACTCCGCATTCACTGAAGATGAATGGATGGATAAATGAATGGATATAAAGTAGACAAGTCACAGCCACATTAAACTCCAAATGCTCAGTGGAAAATGGAAAGGACAGAAAAGATGGAGGGATGAGAACGAAGGATCTCAGCAGTCATGCATCAGAGTGAATGAAGACGGGAAGAGTAATAGTGGTGACAGAAGGGGAGAGAGAGAGAGAGAGAGAGAGAGAGAGAGAGAGAGAGAGAGAGAGAGAGAGAGAGAGAGAGAGAGATGATTCAATGAGGATGAGATAAAGTGAAGGCCATAAAGTGAGTGAGAGAGAGAGCTATAAAGAGAGTGGGGCAGCAAGAAAGAGACTTATAGAGATATAGACAGAGAGAGAGAGAGAGAGACAGTAAGAGACACATAGAGAGAAAGAGACAGACAGAGGAGAGTGCTATAGAGAGAAAGACACAGACAGAGACACACAGACACACAGAGACAGTGAAAGAGATCTAGAGAGAGAGAGAGACAGAGAGAGAGAGAGAGAGAGAGAGAGAGAGAGAGAGAGAGAGAGAGATAGAAAGACCTATGAACAGAGAGACACACAGAGACCTAAAGAGAGAGACAGAGAGACCTATAGAGAGAAAGAGAGTGAGAGAGACCTATACACAGAAAGAGAGAAGAGAGACAGAGAGAGACCTATAGATAGAGAGACAGAGAGAGGAAAAAGAAAACAAATAAATAGATAGATAGATAGATAGATAGATAGATAGATAGATAGATAGATGGTATATTTATTTATTCATACTTTTTGGCCAATAGGGGGCGACGGGTGGGTATCCCCCAGTTCTGGCTTAGAAAACCCTCCTATACTCTCTCACACACACAGACACACACACACATACACACACACACACACACACGGACACACAAGGTTGGTCAAAATCCATTACACCCTATTTTAGCTCCAGAAAAGTCCAAGATGGCAGCTTAGACTTCCTCCTAAAGACTTCTCTTTCTTTCTTTTTCTCGGATCCATCTGTCCTTTCTTTCTCATGAGTGAATGAAAACAGCAATATGTAACATTAGGACCGATGGGGAAGGAGACAGTAGGAAATAAGGGAGTGATGGAGGAGGAGAAAAAGAAGGAAAGAGAGAGAGAGAGAGAGAGAGAAGAAGAAGAGACATGGAGGAAAATTGAGTGAGGAACAATAGAGAAAGACAGAAAGGAGAGAAGGACAAAGAGGAAAAGACGTTGAAGTTCTTGCAATTTTTTCTCCCGTAACTTTTTGTGTTAGGAAAGGACAAATATTACATGCACACACACACACACACACACACACACATACACACACACACACACACACACACACACACACACACACACACACACACACACACACACCCCCCAGATGATGAGGGGGAAAAAACCTTGATGAAGGAGAATTCTGTGCATTTCTGATTAAAATGCAAATTCTAGAAGCTCCACACACACGTGCGTGCACACATACACACACACACACACACACACACACACACACACACACACACACACACACACACACACACACAGTGGCGGTGGACAGTGTGAACGCTCAGCAAGGACACTTGTGAAGAGAAGGGAGCAGGTAAATAAACCAAAGTGCTCTAAATATAGAGACACTAGTGCCCTTCACCCAGAGACAGAGAGAGAGAGGGGGGAGATGAGGGAGGGAAAATTATACAAAAATCAGAGGAAAAGAACAGAGAGAAAGAGAGGAAACCATTTAAAAGAGACAAAAATCAAATCAAGAAAAGCAAGAAAGGATGGAGGGAGAGGAAGAAAAGGAGAGAAAATGAAATAGAGTAAGGAGAGAGGGGGTTAGAAACAAAAGAAGGAAAAGGAGATGAGGGAGAAAATAGGGGAAGGTGGGAGAAAGGGACAAATACAAGGAGATGGAGAGACAGATTGAGAGAGATAGATGCAAGAGAGAGAGACAGAAATGCAGAGAGATGAGGGAGAGGAAGAAATGGTGCAAAAGAGGTACGAGAGACAGGGTTCGAGTTAAAATTCAAAATGAGTGACAGAAAAGGAAAAGGAGATGAGAGAGGAGAATTAGAGAAAGACTTTAGAACAGAGACAGAGAGTTAGAAAAAAAGAGGAAGAAAGGGAGAGAAATATAAAAAGAGAAAGGAAAGAGGGAGAGAGAAAAAAAATCAGAATGAGAAAGAAAAAGAAAAGGAGATGAAAGGAGATGAAAATTTGGAGGAAGATGGGAGAAAGAAAGAGGGAGAGGAAGAATAACAAGAAAAATGAGAGAGAAAAAGAGACAGCCAAGGAATGAAACAGAGAGAAAAGAAAAAGGAGATGATGGAGAAATAACTGTAATGGAAGAAAGAGAGATGGAGTGAGTGAGAGAGAGAGAGGAAAAGATAGAAAAGTAGAGCGATAGATAGAGAAGAAGGAGTGAGAACATTAGAGACAGGACGCAGTTAGAAAATGAAAAGGAGATCGGCGAGAAAAATGGTGGGAGAACTGGGATAAGAAGAGAGAGAGAGAGCAAGAGAGAATGAACCAAGAAAAGTAATAGATGGATGGAAGGAGATGGAGTAAAAAAGACAAGAAAAATAGTGGAGAAGGTGGATTAAAAGGAAGAGAGAAAAGGAAAAAGAGATGAGGGAGAAAACATCAGGGGAAAATGGGAGAAAGATAGAGAAAAAGATAGAGAGAAAGAAGGAACAAACCTAGAAAAGCAAGAGAATGATGGAAAGTAGAGGGGAAAAGGGAGAAGCGAGAGAAAGAGAGAGAGGAAGAGACAGTAAGAAAAAGAAACATAGAAAAAAAGTGAGAGCAAGAGAAAAGGAAAAGGCGACAAAAAAGACCATTTGAATGTAAAGCTTCACCTACAAACTCTGTGCTGAAGGGGGAAAAAATTATGCGAAACTGGATGCTAAGAGCTTCCCTTACTACATTAGCCTCATAGCTATCTAGTTTCTGTAAGTAATGCTCAGCTACTGCTAAACAGTTCATTTTAATACTTATTTGTTGAGTCATAGCAGCTAACAAGCAAGCTAGCTAGCAGTTTACCTAGCTATATTTACTTCATTAACACCCAGAAGTTATATCTATCCAGCTAGCATTATACCGTATAATACCTTACATTATGGCACTGTTAGCTAGTTAGCTATATCTATCATTACTTATCTAACATTTTGTAATGATTTTTACATTTATATTTCATCAGAAAGCTTTGTGACCTCTAAGAACATGGTCATGTGGGTAATTTCAGCCAATCACACAGCACCTATGGTGTTGTAAATCGAACACTGAGGTGCCATTTTGCTAATAATATTGTTAATAAACTTACGCTAGTTAGGAAACTGTCCACTTTACGTAAAGCTGATGAGGATGCACAACACCAAGGGGAGTGTGCATTTCCACATGCAAGGTGTGTTTGTGTGTGTGTGTGTGTGTGAGTGAGTCAAGAGTTGGAACAGACACACTCCCAGCGGCGGTGTCATGTCCAAACCTCACATCTCAGAAAAGAGAGCAGGACTGATGCAGGTGCTGGCATTCTCAGAAATACCACACTCGGCTCCGCATTCCCCGAGTCTAACCCCTTCACACACACATACACACACGCACACACACACAAACACACACACACACACACACACACACTGCAAACATACTGCTTCTTCAAGTTCACAGGTTTGACCATCAACAGAAATGCATTATGAGAACTAATCCATAGTTCTTTATGCTGATATTGGAATGTGTGTGTGTGTGTGTGTGTGTGTTTGTGTGTGTGTGTGTGTGTGTGTGTGTGTGTGTGAATGAAAGTTGACCCATGGAGTAACACGCTTTCACTGTCAGGGTCACGACCATAACGATGCTCTGGAAGCTTCTTGTGCTTCGGTGCAGAAAGAGAACTAGGTGTGGACGGACGAAGCAGCGGAGCAGCTAAGCTCTTAATGTAACGAAAGAGAAGAAAAGCGAGAGATCAAGCAAGGACGAAAGAAAAGGCTAAGAATAACAAAACTACTGGATGCACTGCATTTTCTGGATTTTCTTTTTTCGGGGAAAAAAAACAGCGACGCAGGAACATGGATGAAGCATGTCCTTAAAATAACAGTTTGAGTTGAAAATGCTATGCTAGCATACTGAAGTAGTGGTTCAGGGTAGGAACAAAGGTATGTTTTAGGTAACTTTAGTTAGGGAACTCATAGTCAGGACTCATTTCTGGTACACAGTTAACCTCTAATGTTGTTTTCACATTTGGGATTGTTTTCATTGAGAGTTCTATACATTTGATGAAGTGTGAAAGCTGTGTTTGAGCCTGAGAGTGGTCCAGAAAACGGTCGAATTATGGCCCAAACCTAGCCCTAACATGGCCATAATCTAATCCTAGCCCAATCAATATTAAATTATGGTTCAATCATGTTCCAATTATGGTTCAATAATGATACAGTTGTGGTTCAGTCACAGTCCAGTCATGGTGCAATCGTAACCTAATCATAGTCGGAAAGTGGCCCAATGGTCCAATCACAGTCTGGTTATGGCCCAATGATGGTCTTGACCCAATCATGGTCGAAACATACAATCATGCTTCTTTTGTGGCCCAATCATGCTCCAAAAGTGTCCCTAACACAAATCCAATCGTGGCCCAATCATGGTTCAATAACAGTACAATTGTGATTCAGTCATGGTTCAATCATGGTTTAATCATGGTTTAATCTGGGTCTAATACTGGCCCAATCATAGTTTAGTCAAACCTGGACCAATTGTGGCCAATCATGGTCCAATCAGAGTACAATCATGGTCCAATTCAGAGTACAATCTTGGTCTGATCAGAGATCAATCATGGTCCAATCGTGGCCCAATCATGGTCCAATCAGAGTAAAATCATGGTGTGATCAGAGTACAATCATGGTCCAATCGTGGCCCAATAATGGTCCAATCAGAGTACAATCATGGTCCAATCGTGGCCCAATCATGGTCTAATCAGAGTACAATCATGGTTTAATTGTGGCTAAATCAATGTTTAATAATAGTTCAGCTGGTACCTAATTGGTCCAATCATTTCCCAATCATGATACAGTCGTGGTCTAATTGTGATCAACTCATGATTTATTCATGACCTGATCATCACCAAATAATTGTCTAATCATGACCCAGTCATGTTCCATCATGGTCCAATAAATGATATTTACACAGAAGGTATCTTTTACAGTGGTGAACACAGCTTCCATGATCAGTTTGGGAAAACCCTACTGCTCAGTGAGACAACTTGAGTCCCTGGTTCTGCCTGTCTTCCATTGTGCTTTAATCAGCTTTAGATGTGTTTGATGTGATTTCCAAGCAGATCTAATGCAGGGGTACCTCCTGGAATTACAGACTGACGCACTTTCTTGTGGCTTTCTGAGTGCAGTGAAGTTCAGCACAGACGATCTCGTTTTCAGGGTTTTATGAGATGTTAAGTGTAGGAAGCACTCGATTAGCTCATCTGAGAGTTAGACGATGAATTGAGCTTTAGGTTTGATTATGTTAGGTCATCTTTTTTCAATTCTCAGAAGTCCTTTTGAAGAAACGATTGCCAATCACAGTTCATGTGGATGGTTCATTTGTTTCCTTAAGCTACAATACGAGAATTTGTTTGAAAACGCAAGCAAATACATAAAAGGAATATGTAAATTATTTGGAAGTGAACATTACACCATTTTGAAATTGTATTGTGGGATCTGTTTGACGTCTTTTGTTCTGGGATTGGTTCTGGATTGTTTCGTGTTTTCAAGTGCTGTTTTGTTCATGTTTTTAGGAAAACACAATGCGAAATTGCAATATAAATCCAGAGTTTTTGTTTTAATTTGTTTCCTTTTACAGCAGATTCTCCACATAAGACAAAATGTCTGGGTGGTGGAATGTATATCAAGGCTGTAATATGGAATGAATGTGTGTGGCGTAGACCACCCCACCTCAGCACACACATCCTTTTGGACAAAGCCTTTGAGGAGGTGACCCCCCCTAGTGGAATGAGCTCTTATGCTTAAGGTGTAGCGAGACCGTGCACCTCATAAATGATAGAGATTGCTTCCACTGTCTTAGAGATGCTCTGCTTCAACACAGCATCACCTCTACTGTCGCCGCCAAAGCAGACCAGCAACTGCTCTGACTTACGCCACTGGCCAGAACTACTTACTGGACACTGTAGGTGCTCTTGTTCCGATGTGAGGAAAAGAGGAGGGCAGAAAGCCTGCAACACTACTGACTCGGCAGCAGATGTAGGCACTTTAGGAATATAATCCGGCCTAGGATATAGGAAGGCCTTGGATAATCCAGGGCAAAGTCAAGGCAGGAAGGGGTAACAGAGAGATACATTAGCTCTCCTACTTGCTTGAAAGATGTCAGGGCCAGCAGAAGAGCTACCTTTGGAGTCAGAAATTTCTCTGAGGCTGACTCTAAGGGCTCAAATAGGGCACCTGACAGACCTTCCAGTACCACAGAAAGGTCCCAGGAAGGTATGCGTGGTCTGCAGATGGGCCTCAGCATGGACATCATGCATAAACCTCGATGGGTAGTGGTGGCTTAGCGGTTAAGGCTCTGGGTTACTGATCGGAAGGTTGGGGTTCAAGCCCTAGCAAAGCCAAGCTGCCACTGTTGTGCCCTTGAGCAAGGCTCTTAATCCTCTCTGCTCTAGGGGTGCTCTATCATGTCTGACCCTGACATGCTGGGTAATGCGAAGAAAGGAATTTTGCTGTAATGAATATGAGATTAATAAAGACTCATTGTCATTATTATGATGTTAGAGGATGTTGCCCCACAGAGGAGCCATCAATAGGGGCATGGCTGGCTGAAATGGTGGCCAAATAGACCCTGGTTGTAGAAGGAGCCAACCCTGCTGAGAAACGTCCTTGTAAGAACTCCAGGGATGTAGCTATTGCACAGTTTACTGTGCCTAGCTGACGTTCCTCACACCATAAGACAAAAAGTCAGGGGCCAGACCCACAGATTTCATAGTTCCAGCCAAGGGTGATAAATCAGCCCTCTGGCTTGAGACAGTAGATCCCTGCGGATGGGAATCTCCCAAGGAGTGCCATCTATCAGGGGTTTTATCTCTGAGAACCATGTTCAAGTTGGCCAATAAGGTGCTACTTGTAGCAGACGTAGATAGTCTTGGCGAAATCTTGCTAGAACTTGTTGGAGCAGAACGATCGTGGGAAAAGCAAACAGACATGACCGAGGCCATGAGTGCCGCATGGCATCCAGCCCCAGTGGTGCGGGAGGAGTGAGGACGAACCACAGTGTGTTGTCTCCTCTTAGTCAAACACATCCACTTCCCTGGGCCTCAGCCCCCACATTCCATTGCCCAGAATGTCGCACTCATTGACACAAAACTTTCCCGCCACCCATAGAAGAATTAGTTGTGCCTGCCTGAACAGGGGGCACGAACATAACCCTCCATATGGAGGGAAAGCATCAGATTTTTGTTGCCCTGTGTCAGCTTGCTGACCAAAGAAGACTAAAAACTTGGGACAGCCTTTGCTAGGGGAGGCCCTACTGGTGGCCTCGTACTGGTGGCTAGCTGACCTAACAACTTCACGTCCCCTGATCCCTCCATGGCCCATCAGGACCGTTCCTTCTTTGTCTGCTTGGCCTTTATGATCATTCTCAGGCCTATTAGCAGGCTGCAACTGTGGCCACCCGGTCCCCCTGGGTCTCCGTGGAGGAGGCGGGCCGCCACACTTGCCTTCTGTGCCTCCTTCACACTATAGTCCTGGCCTGGGCTCCACTCGTGGATGCCCGGACGATCTTGACATGACCAGAAAGGAACTGGCTGAATGCCGCCATTTGCTGTTTCACCTCACGAAACCTATTGGAGATGGCGTTAACCGAACCGCTGAACAAGCCAGAAGGTTCAACAGGGGCGTCCATCAGGGAGACTTTGTCTTTGTCCCCCATTGCTATGAGCTTGAGCCATAAGTGCCTCTCCATCACAACCACACAGCCCATTCAACAGCAGATATGATAGGCCATTTGGTTGGTCGCCTGGAGAGACAAATCCGTGGTGCAGCGAAACTTGGGCACTGCCTCGGGCCCAATTCCCTCCCCAATGTAAAGCTCACAATACTGCCATTGTATGCAGTGACCCACAAGCGAGACTAGCTTCCACATAGGCTTTGCCCATCAATGCCGAGGTGGTCTTTCATGGCTTGGATGGCAATGCCGGCCCCCCTAAATGACCTGCCGTTGATGGAGAGAGGGAGCTTGCAAGTGCCTCCTCCACCTTTGGCATAGCTAAATAGGCATGCCATTCATTCCCCATGATGGCCGAATAATCTGACGTCTCAGGGTTATAAATACGGCTAGTGTATGGGTTTCCTCAGAAGAGTGACATTTCATCATGCACTTGAGATGGTTTAGAAGGAGATTTATTTTCACTGTGGAGAAAACGCTTGTCCAGCCTGCTTCAAGCCACTTCCTCCTCCCCGGGTCAGTCTAGATTTAGTTTTTCAACTAGGAATAACTTCAAGCAACACTTTATATGCTTGAGAGCTGCTCCCTGTTTTTGGTGTAATTGCACCCCCTTCTGGCTCCTTGGAGACAGAGAGGGAGTTTTGGCTTTCCATAGCGGAAGGAGGAGTTGCGATCCAGCAGAGAGCCGGACCTGGAAGATACAATAATAATATTGTATGTTTAATACAAATAAAATATTTGAATGTAATTATATTGCAAGCACAGGATCGATTTCAAACGTAGCTTTATTCGTAGCTCGCCATATGTTAGTATGTTATGACGAATACTTTTTAGCTCTGTCAGGCAACCACAGCATGGGACAAACTTTTACTGGGATTTATGATTGTCCAGCACTGCTATTCGTGTGGCAAGGCGTATACGTCCGCAGACATCCACTTTATGTCGTTCAAGTGCTCATGCAAGAACATGCTTATCCGTCCAGTTTCTTCCTGGTGACTGGAAGCGGTTGCAGGTCAGAAGCAGAAGCAATTACCTCTGCTCTGCTGGCACCATCCGTTTTCTTTCTGTACATCTATTAATGAGTAAATGGCACAGAAACCTGCAAAACATCCATTTTCCGTCTATCCTCGCTGACCTCTGAATAGAGTCAGCGAAAAAAAAAAAGAAAATCACAGAGAGGGAGACGCAGTGATGATGTCATTCTTTTTGGTTCTCTGAAACCCACCAGATCTAATTATCGGGAGCCAAAAAAAAAAAACAAAAAAAAAAACACGAGACAGATTGGACTTTTTAATGCGCAGCAAAACTTATGGACGAGACAGAAATGCAGAGTCACCGCGTCACAGAGGTTTCAAACTGTTATTGCAGGCGTGTGCACTGATGTCATCCTTTCGCTATGTGCAATGCAAATGCGAATCGCAATACAATCTATTACGGCGTGATAGTGTTATAGTGTTATATTTATCCTTTCGGCCTTTCGGATTTTTCCATGAGCGCATCCACTTTCTCACAGAGTCTCTCTGCTGTCTGCACCAATTACATTATAGAAATTGATGGGTGGGAACGAGGGCCAAACGTTTTAATTAATTTGGCTGGGGGAAACTGCGTCTCTCTCTCTCTCTCTCTCTCGTTTTCTGCCTCTGTCCGTTCTCCCTCTCTCTCTATTTACCTTTGATCCCGTTTCCCGGCAGTGAAAGAAGGACTGCGCTAAATCAAGAGAAGTTAGCCTGAGCGAGTGCTAGCAGCCAAATTACATTGACACACACTCGATCGGTGGGTTTGATACGCTATTGGACAGGTTGATGTGAATGTGTGTGTGTGTGTGTGTGTGTGAACGACTCACGGCAGGCCTCGGCTCATCTCCGGTTGGAAAGGGACAAAACTATTCATGTCCTCCAGATATGCAATGATATGAGCAAATCAGATATTGATGTTAGAACTGTATTTATAGACACACTCGCCAGCCACTTTAATAGGAACACCTGTACAGGACAAGCAATTGTCAAGTAACTTGAGTAAATCGAGTAACTCGAATAACCACTCTGTACAAATGTGCTGAGCAGAAAAGCATCTCAATCACTTGGAAAGGTGTACAAGTGGTCGTTATGAGTGAGTGTATTTTTTAAATGTTCAATATAACACTAATAAAATGTGTGTTCATGATGGAGGAGGAGGTGGAAAATGGCACCATTAACATTTGCTAACGCACATGGTGCCATTTTGGATCTTGAGGTAACGGTCATATCCTCCAAAACCAAATTGTGTACGCACACGTTTGTGTCTATACACGTGTGTGTGTGTGTGTCTGTGTGTGTGTGTGTGTGTGCGTGTGTGTGTGTGTGTCGTGGCCTGCTCGGGTTCAAAGAATGTCTCTTTCCAGTCCCTGAAGCATTTTGGCTCTGAGACATTTTTTATCTTCCTTTTCCGATCCTTCGTCCAGGAGAACATGCTGTAGAGATGCTAACGCTGTGGAGATGCTAATTTGAGAATAAAATGTTACCTTGATGAAAAAAAGGTGAATAAATTTTTACCCTTGATGGATAAATTGAAAAAAAAAAATCTTTATTAGAAGAGGGATAATGAAACTGGATTCTCAGTGAGAAAAGTGAAAATGGGTCAATAAAATTTTAACCTTTTATGAAAAAAACCCAAATTTTTAACCTAAAAGGAAAAAATAAGATAAAATGTTACCCTTGAGAAGACTAAAGTGAATAAAATTTTAGCCTTGATGAAAAATCATTTCATTATGAGAAAATGTTTACCAAAAAATTATCCTGAAAAAATACAAAGTTAACCTTGTTATGAGAAAATGAATAAAATAAATATTCAAACAAACAGGAATGTACTCTTAATAGGGAAAATAATGTTTTACTTTTATCCTTGATGGGAAATGGATTAATTATATTTTACTCTTAATAGAAAAAGACAGGATTTTATATTTGATGGCAAAATAAAGAATTAAGATGAACCCTTTACAGGAAATAGCAAATACAGTTCACCTTTTTAGAGTTAAAAACAAACAAATTTTTACCACAGAAAAGAATGTTTAAAAAAAAAAAGAACTTAAAATTTTACCCTTGATAAGAAAAATCTTTCATAGAACAACAGTTTATTGTTCTTTATTAGAAAAGTTTATTAAGAATATTTTCATTTAGAAAATTGCAGTTAAAATTTTAGGCTTGATCTGAAAATCAAATTGGTGGAAAAACACTTAATGTGTAAAAAAAAAAAAAAAAAAACAGATAAAAATTTTACCCTTTGTAAAAAAAATTTACAAACTTACCTGCATTTTATTCAGAATTTTAAAAATTACAAAGAAGATTTTGCCATTAATAAGAAAGAATGTAGAATGAAACTTAATTTTGTTTTCTTACTTACTTTTGATAAGAAATTACAGAATTAAATTTTTCCCCTTTTCACTAATAAAATATTAGAAAATGGTGGATAAATTTGACTTTTAGTGAAAAATACAAGGATACTTCTCTCAACTTTGAAATGAAACATTTTACACTTAATATAAAAATGTTTACATGATTTTTACCTTTCTTGGCAAAACGATAGATTTTTAATTTAAAAATGACCATTAAAAAAAAACACTAATAAAAGGTTCCCCTCGCAAGCACAAATGCTGAGAAATGTTCCTTGTTGATGGGACAAGGATTTTGGAGCGATGATGTTACCTCCATGATTTTACAAATGAAGAGTTAAGAAGTGCGCTAATGCTTAAACGATCAGTTAGGTATCCAAAAGCCTAAATAACAGTCCGTGGTGTCGGGGGTGTGTGAGAAAGCATGAAAGTGATGTGTAATTAAAGTGTGTGTAATTAATATGAGAGCGAGACGAGGTAGATGAGGAGATGTGTAATCTTGGTGTGAAAGAGAGAAAAGTGAAGGAGATTATAATGTCCGTGTGCTCGGCTCCTAAAAAACCTGCAATCATAAATACGGACCTGTTCTCGTCTCTGGACTTGTCTTTGCCACCTGCTCATACTGAACTCGCACAACACCTGTATGCTGTAATGATTTATAATCCCAACTCTAGTTTTTGTCCTTCACCACTGTCCTGCTCATGACCAAAGATTTTGGGGTTGCAGGACGACAGCACAGATTCATAACCCTGTAATCGGCAGCTGAGAGTTAACAACATAAAGTCCTCCAGTGTACAGTCTAGCAGCTCATTTTGAGAACCCGGGTTGCCAGGTTGCAGGAACATTTTCAGCAACAACTTCATCTCAAAAAACCACACAAAATACCTGAAACCAGCCGAAAAAATCCTTGCATTGGAGAAACAACATCACCGTAGTGCGCACGCATTTCTCACATATGGACATCATTCACTCCATAATCCCTCTTTTCCTGTCCCAATTTTTGTAATATATCTTAGATGGTTCTGTACATCACAGACATCACACACTGGCTGCGCTTACACTTTACCTTTGTTTGCAGAAATTTACTAGAATTCATTCTGATTTAAAAAAAATAAATAAATAATTTTTACATGTTAACAGAGTATTTGTTGTCCACGCTGGTATTGGATCATGCAGACGTATCACGTGAAATTTTTTAAGAGGTGCGAGGGCGTGAATCAAAGAGGGCTCTGGCTGAATGCATGTCATGATGACGTGACATGATGCATCTTGGCCCAAGATCTGCTGAAAAGCTGGTTATTGCAGGGTTTGCTTGATTTTGCAGTGATTTCCGCGATCGCAAAATCCTGGAGGGACTGATATTTGCGGCGGCCACCTTGCACCCACCTACTTGTAGTAAACAGCAAGAATACAGCAAATCAGCCTTTAGTGCTTGCTGCAGTTCCCATTTTGACCACTAGGTGCAATAATAACTGTGGCGCTAGAATCAAAGCAACTTCTACTTGTCAGTAGTGACATCTCTGGTCACTCAAAATAAGTAATTAATATTTTAATGGAATTTAAAATGTATGGAGTTGAGAATAAATTGCTGTGGTATTAAAAAGAATAAAGAAATCAACTTCAGAGTGGTAACTCTGTGTCACCGCACCAGTCCGTCATTAATTATTTTCTTATAATAGCACAACACACTGTGTTTTATTCCTCACTCATCATATCTTCATCATTTCGCTCCAGTGCTACATTTTTAGAGCAGAGACGAATGTAAAATCTAGTGACGGTGTGAAAGGTCCGGGATGCGAACGTGAATCTGGATGAAATCATCAACGTGACTCAAATCTCTCAGCGGTGCAATCACAGGAGCATTGTTCACCGGTGTATTGTGAGAGAGAGAGAGAAAAAAAAAGGCTTTTGACAAGAGAGAACATCGATGAATCATCTGCTCAGCTTTGTTAGAAATACAGACGGAGAGACAGAGTTCAATTTCGATTTTTATTATTCTTTAATATTTACACTGTTTATGCTATAAGCCAAAAACAGAGAGAAGAGAGAGAATAGCAAGAGATGAAGAGAAGAAGAAGCATTGTAGAAAAAGATTGAGGGATAAAGAGAGTGGAGGCAGCAGAGAACAAGAGAAAGTAAAACAGTAGAAGAATTAGATAAAGGTTGAGAGACAGAGAGAAGATATATATATATATATATATATATATATATATATATATATATATATACACAGTATATATATATATATATATATATATATATATATATATATATATATATATATATATATATATATATATATATATACACACACACACACACACACACACACATACAGTGAGGGAAAAAAGTATTTGATCCCCTGCTGATTTTGTACGTTTGCCCACTGACAAAGAAATGATCCGTCTATAATTTTAATGGTAGTTGTATTTGAACAGTGAGAGACAGAATAACAACAAAAAAAATCCAGAAAAACGCATGTCAAAAATGTTATAAATTAATTTGCATTTTAATGAGGGAAATAAGTATTTGACCCCCTCTGCAAAACATGACTTAGTACTTGGTTTAAAAACCCTTGTTGGCAATCACAGAGGTCAGACGTTTCTTGTAGTTGGCCACCAGGTTTGCACACATCTCAGGAGGGATTTTGTCCCACTCCTCTTTGCAGATCTTCTCCAAATCATTAAGGTTTCGAGGCTGACGTTTGGCAACTCGAACCTTCAGCTCCCTCCACAGATTTTCTATGGGATTAAGGTCTGGAGACTGCCTAGGTCACTCCAGGACCTTAACGTGCTTCTTCTTGAGCCACTCCTTTGTTGCCTTGGCCGTGTGTTTTGGATCATTGTCATGCTGGAATATCCATCCACGACCCATTTTCAATGCCCTGTCTGAGGGAAGGAGGTTTTCACCCAAGATTTGACAGTAAATGGCCCCGTCCATCGTCCCTTTGATGCGGTGAAGTCGTCCTGTCCCCTTAGCAGAAAAACACCCCCAAAGCATAATGTTTCCACCTCCATGTTTGACAGTGGGGATGGTGTTCTTGGGGTCATAGGCAGCATTCCTCTTCCTTCAAACACGGCGAGTTGAGTTGATGCCAAAGAGCTCCATTTTGGTCTCATCTGACCGCAACACTTTCACCCAGTTGTCCTCTGAATCATTCAGATGTTCACTGGCAAACTTCAGACAGGCATGTATATGTGCTTTCTTGAGCAGCGGACCTTGCGCTGGCTGCAGGATTTCAGTCCTTCACGGCGTAGTGTGTTACCAATTGTTTTCTTGGTGACTATGGTCCCAGCTGCCTTGAGATCATTGACAAGATCCTCCCGTGTAGTTCTGGGCTGATTCCTCACTGTTCTCATGATCATTGCAACTCCACGAGGTGAGATCTTGCATGGAGCCCCAGGCCGAGGGAGATTGACAGTTCTTTTGTGCTTCTTCCATTCCATCTTCCATCCGAATAATCGCACCAACTGTTGTCACCTTCTCACCAAGCTGCTTGGCAATGGTCTTGTAGCCCATTCCAGACTTGTGTAGGTCTACAGTCTTGTCCCTGACATCCTTGGAGAGTTCTTTGGTCTTGGCCATGGTGGAGAGTTTGGAATCTGATTGATTGATTGCTTCTGTGGACAGGTGTCTTTTATACAGGTAACAAACTGATATTAGGAGCACTCCCTTTAACAGTGTGCTCCTAATCTCAGCTCGTTACCTGTATAAAAGACACCTGGGAGCCAGAAATCTTTCTGATTGAGAGGGGGTCAAATACTTTTTTCCCTCATTAAAATGCAAATTAATTTATAAAATTTTTGACATGCATTTTTCTGGATTTTTTTGTTGTTATTCTGTCTCTCACTGTTCAAATAAATCTACCATTAAAATTATAGACTGATCATTTCTTTGTCAGTGGGCAAACGTACAAAATCAGCAGGGGATCAAATACTTTTTTCCCTCACTGTATATATATATATAGTATCTCACAACAGTGAGTACACCCCTCACATTTTTGTAAATATTTGATTATATCTTTTCATATGACAACACTGAAGAAATGACACTTTGCTACAATGCAGTGAGTGTACAGCTTGTGTACTGGTACAATCTTGTGTGCTGTCCCCTCAAAATAACTCAACATACAGCCATTAATATCTAAACTACTGCCAACAAAACTGAGTACACCCGTAAGTGAAAATGTCCAAATTAGGCCCAATTAGCCATTTTCCCTCCCCGGTGTCATGTGACTTGTTTGTATTACAATGTCGCAGGTGTGTTAAATTTGGTGTCGTTGCTCTCACACTCCCTCATACTGGTCACTGGAAGTTCAACATGGCACCTCATGGTAAAGAACTCTCTGAGGATCTGAAAAAAAAATTGTTGCTCTACATAAAGATGGCCTAGGCTATAAGAAGATTGCCAAAACCCTGACACTGAGCTACAGCACAGTGGCCAAGACCATACAGCGGTTTAACCGGACAGGTTCCACTCAGAACAGGCCTCGCCATGGTCGACCAAAGAAGTTGAGTGCACGTGCTCAGCATCATATCCAGAGGTTGTCTTTGGGAAATAGACGTATGAATGCTGCCAGCATTGCTGCAGAGGTTGAAGGGGTGGGGGGTCAGCCTGTCAGTGCTCAGACCAAACGCCGCACACTGCATCAAATTGGTCTGCATGGCTGTCGTCCCAGAACTAAGCCTCTTCTAAAGATGATGCACAAGAAAGTCCGCAAACAGTTTGCTGAAGACAGGCAGACTAAGGACATGGATTACTGGAACCATGTCCTGTGGTCTGATGAGACCAAGATAAACTTATTTGGTTCAGATGCTGTCAAGCGTGTGTGGCAGCAACCAGGTGAGGAGTACAAAGACAAGTGTGTCTTGCCTACAGTCAAGCATGGTGGTGGGAGTGTCATGGTCTGGGGCTGCATGAGTGCTGCTGGCACTGGGGAGCTACAGTTCAATGAGGGAACCATGAATGTCAACATGTACTGTGACATACTGAAGCAGAGCATGTTCAGTATGCAGTATTCCAGCATTATAACGACCCCAAACACTCCTCCAAGATGACCACTTCCTTGCTAAAGAAGCTGAGGGTGAAGGTGATGGACTGGCCAAGCATGTCTCAAGACCTAAACCCTATTGATGAAAATGGAAGGTGGAGGAGCACAAGGTCTCTAACATCCACCAGCTCCGTGATGTCGTCATGGAGGAGTGGAAGAGGACTCCAGGGGCAACCTGTGAAGCTCTGGTGAACTCCATGCCCAAGAGGGATAAGGCAGTGCTGGAAAATAATGGTGGCCACACAAAATATTGACACTTTGGGCCCAATTTGGATATTTTCACTTAGGGGTGTACTCACTTTTGTTGCCAGCGGTTTAGACATTAATGGCTTAATGAGTTATTTTGAGGGGACAGCAAATTTACACTGTTACACAAGCTGTACACTCACTACATACATTGTAGCAAAGTGTCATTTCTTCAGTGTTGTCACATGAAAAGATATAATCAAATATTTACAAAAATGTGAGGGGTGTACTCACTTTTGTGAGATACTGTGTGTGTGTGTGTGTGTGTGTGTGTGTGTGTGTGTGTGTGTGTGTGTGTGTGTGTGTATATATATATATATATATATATATATATATATATATATATATATATATATATATATATATATACACATAGATACATACATACATACATACATATATACAGAGGAGTAAAGAAAAAGAAAGGAACAGTGAGAGACAGAGATGGGAGGAGTGGGTGAGAAAAAAGACTAAAAAGGAGGATGCAATCTGTAGAAAAGGTGGAGAGATACAGTACATAAAGAAAGGATTGGGGAAGACGATTAGAAGAAAGAAGGAATTATAGAGGAATAAAAGCAAGAGAGAGCTAGGGAAAGATAGAGAGATACCATGAGAAGGAGAGAAGCATAGAGAAGTGAAGAAAAAAGACTAAGAGAGACACAAAGAGATTGAAAGAGACAGAGAATGGGAGCCAGCGATAGAAGGTGGTAAAAAAGAGATGGATAATGACAATACATGGAAATAGAAAGATGGAGAGAAGTAGAAATAGAGAGAAAGAAATATATAGGAGTGAGAGTGAGAGGAAGGTGGAGAAATAATGAGAGAAGGATAGAGAGAGAAAAAGACTTTGTACTTGCTTTGGCAATACAAATGTACAATTGTTTGTCATGTCAATAAAGCACATGAAAACTGAAAGACAGACAGAGAGAGAGACAGACAGAGAGACAGAGACTCAGACCGAGAGACAGACAGAGAGAGAGACACAGAGAGAGAGACAGACAGAGAGAGTCTCAGACAGAGAGAAAGACTCAGATCAGAGAGAGAGAGGGAGACTCAGACAGGGAGAGACTCAGACAGAGAGAGAAAGAGACTCAGTCAGAGAGAGACTCAGGCAGAGACTCGGACAAAGAGAGAGATAGACTCAGACAGAGAAAGATTCAGACAGAGAGAGAGAGAGAGACTCAGACAGGGAGAAAGACTCAGACAGAGAGAGATAGGCTCAGACAGGGAGACAGACAGAGAGAGACTCAGACAGAGAGAAAGACTGAGACAGAGTGAGAGAGACTTGGAGAGAGAGAGACTCAGACAAAGAGAGAGAAAGAGAGACTCAGACAGGGAGAGAGAGAGAGACTCAGACAGAGAGAGAGACTCAGACAGGGAGAGACTCAGGCACAGAGAGAGAGAGAGAGAGAGAGAGAGAGAGAGAGAGAGAGAGAGAGAGACTCAGACACAGAGAGAGAGAGAGAGAGAGAGAGAGACTCAGACAGAGAGAGAGAGATTCAGACAGAGCGAGAGAGATTCAGACAGAGAGATAGAGATTCAGACAGAGAGATAGAGATTCAGACAGAGAGACACTCAGACAGAGAGAGAGACTCAGACATAGAGAGAGAGAGAGAGACTCAGACAGACAGACAGAGAGAGAGACTCAGACAGGGAGAAAGACTGAGACAGAGAGAGAGAGACTCAGACAGAGAGAGACTCAGACACAGAGAGAGAGAGACTCAGACAGGGAGAGACACTCGGACAGGGAGAGAGACTCAGACATAGAGAGACTCAGACACAGAGAGAGAGAGACTCAGACAGGGAGAGAGACTCAGACAGGGAGAGAGACTCAGACATAGAGAGAGAGAGAGAGAGAGAGAGAGAGAGAGAGAGAGAGAGAGAGAGAGAGAGAGAGAGAGACTCAGACAGAGAGAGAGACTCAGACATAGATAGAGAGATACAGACAGGGAGAGACACTCAGACAGAGAGACTCAGACAGACAGACAGAGAGAGAGAGAGACTCAGACACAGATAGACTCAGACAGAGAGAGAGAGACACTCAGACAGACAGACAGACAGACAGACAGAGAGAGAGACTCAGACAGGGAGAGAGACTCAGACAGAGAGAAAGACTGAGACACAGAGAGAGAGACTCAGACAGAGAGATAGACTCAGACAGAGAGATAGACTCAGACAGAGAGATAGACTCAGACAGAGAGAGAGAGAGAGAGAGACTCAGACAGGGAGAGAGACTCAGACAGGGAGAGAGACTCAGACAGAGAGAGAGACTCAGACAGGGAGAGAGACTCAGACAGGGAGACTCAGACAGAGAGACTCAGACAGAGAGACTCAGACAGAGAGACTCAGACAGAGAGACTCAGACAGAGAGACTCAAACAGAAAGAGAGAGAGACTCAGACAGAGAGAGAGATTCAGACAGAGACTTTGACTTTTAACAATCCTTTATTTATCAAATGTCACACTATACACATTAAAGTCAAAGTTGACTCAATATATAAATAAATAAATATTTAAAGGAGCATTAAAAAAAGAACCATAAATAAATCAAATAAATAAATAAGTCAGCGCAACAACGGATAGTTGTTAAGAACATTATCAGCCTAATGCTGGTGTAAAACAAAGATCTCCCTCCACTACAGAACACAGAGCCTTCTCATAGCACCACACTGCTTTGAACATCTCCAAGTCCCACAGGGAGAGAGAGAGAGAGAGAGAGAGAGAGAGAGAGAGAGAGAGACTTTGACTTTTAAGACACCTTTATTGTGTTCAATTTGTAAATTTTTAAAAAATCATTTTTTTCCATTTAAAAAAGAAAGAAAAAAGGAAAAAGAGGAAGAAAAAAAACACCCTCCACAAACCCCCACCCACACCCTCAAACTCAGAAACCCAAAAATACTTTCTCAGATCTACTATAAATCCATTGTAGTCATATAATCCCAATTCACTGCGCATCCATTTCTAACATATAATGTCAACGACCGTCAATTCCTCTCTTGCGACTGCTGCCCATTTCCTCAATCTGTAGCGTCTCCTTGGTGACATTACGCTCATGGTGTGTTGTACAGATTTTCTGTACAAGTTTCTCCTGTCCGGGAAGAAATTAGTCAGCAAGATGTTTCGTTTTCCTTTCGTCAGTTCTAGAAACTGGTTCATCTGTTCTGTGGTGTAGAACTGTTCAAGTTGTTCTGGACAGTTAAAAAAGTGTAGTTGATCTGGGGTGACGTCTTCCTCCTCCATGTCTGTGAGGGGTTCCTCTCTTGTAATTCCTGCGCTGCACTCTGTGCCCAAGTCCTCCAACATCTCGACATTGTGTTGTGGTTGTTTAAACGATTCCTCCACCTTGTCTATCTCCTCCCTTGTTGTTTCCAGTTCATCTTCATTGTTCGCGATGTTCTTGTCCTGTGGGTTCTTCTGTTGCGGTTGTATGGAGTCACTGTGTCCGACAGCGATAGCGGTGTAGGGTTTGAAATGAAAGCTGTGTGCGGTGTTGTTGTTGTTGCTATCATGGGTACGGGTGCCAGTGTTATTACTGGGTGCTGTAATTATTTCAGTAGTGTTGTGTTTGTCACTGACCTCTTCCTGCTGTAACCTCAGTGTGTCGTTACCCCCCTCTGCCCCAGGCTCCTGTTCTCCGGTGTTCCCCCGCTGTCCCCGGCCGAGTCTCCCCTGGAGCTCCCCGGCTGCACCGCTCTGCGTGGGCAGCTCAGCCGTTTATGCCTGATCTCCCCACACCCAAAACACCTCAGGCGTTCGGTGGTGGCGAAGACGGTGTAGCTGCTGTCCCCGTATTTACACTTGAAGTTTATATCCAGTGTTTGGTCGTGGTTGTTGATAAGCATATAAACCTGTCTC